>NC_136527.1:177597834-177842834 GCF_053919585.1 Euprymna scolopes
CATTATATATATACACACATACACATTAAATATATACACACATACACATTAAATATATACACATTATATATATGCACATACACATTATCTATATATATACACACATACACATATATATATACACATACATAAACATTATATATACACACATATACATTATATATATACACATATACATTATATATATACACACATACACATTATATATATACACACATACACATTATATATATACACACATACACATTATATATATACACATACATACACATTATATATATAAACATACATACACATTATATACACACATACACATTACATATATATATACACATGCACATTATATATACACATTATATATATACACACATACTCATTATATATACACACATACACATTATATATATATACACATACACATTATATATACACACACATACACATTATATATATACACATACACATTATATATATACCCACACACATTATATATATGTTACATGATAAGGGCTGTCCCCTGTTCATGTAAGTATAAAAATAGAGAGATTAGTTAAAATGAAAATAAGAGAAAGCAGAAATCGAACCCTGGACATAAGTTTTAAAGAACAATAGGTTTAAATGGAATGTCCAGTAAATTGTTAATTCGGATGAAATAAATAATAAATAAACTATTCAATTGTTAAAAGAATGTGGATAATAAAATATGAGTTAAATAAATTAGATATGTAGGTTAAATTCCTTTGTGGAAACAACACAAGGAAAATAGGTTATTGCGAAATCAATGTCGAAAACGTGCAAAGTCGCGCATGTTGAAACACGTGAATTTTGCTCACGTGGCCGGGATGCATGGATTTCTCAATATAGTAGGGAGAGAGTCAGAGACAGTCAGTGAGAAAACTCAGAGACAGGCGGACGTCTGAAGCGAGACGTTACTTCAGAAACAAAAATGTGAAACTTTGAGTTCTTAATGAGGAAGTCGACCGGTCGTATTAAATAAATTCACCATGTGTTTTGGATAAAGCTCATCTTTGTGTTTGTGATTTCTACAAAAAGGTAAATTGTATTGTTATTATATGTCTGTGTTATAAAATGTCATTACATACACATCTCTCTCTAAGATACAACATCATATGTAATAAGACAAGAACTCTCACTAAGACTCATGTCATTACTAATAAGAACTCACGTAACATACGCGCACAAGTGGTATCGTCTAATAATAATAATAATAATAACTATATAACAACACTCAATTTGGTGTTCGTGAACCTTTTGCATCAGCGATGCAGAAACCGAACCTGGGGTCGATACCACGAAGAAAAAGAAAAAAAAAGAAAAAAAGAAACACAACGTTTTAAAGGGATCCAACATAATTTAAAAAAAATAAATAAATAATACCACGGAAAAAGAAAACTTACACGATCACAGAATTCGAAAAAGAAAAAGAAACACAACGTTTTAAAGGGGTCCAACATAATTTTAAAAAATAAAGAAATAATACCACGGAAAAAAAATTTTACACGATCACAGAAATGCGAAAAAAAAAGAAAAAAAAAATGAACACACACGCACACAGAGAACAAAAGATACAAGAAATATTAAAAAAAGAAAAAGAAGAAAAGGCCGATATGCCGTAAAAAAAAATAGATATTCGTAGTAATGGAAAAAAATAGTAAACAAGTCACCATGCGTAATTCATTGATAAATGAATTGGTCTGTTAAAAAAAACACACACACATACACGCGAAGGCAGAGACTGTGTCACCCTAATGTTATTGTTTTGAAATTTGTAGAAGTGTCATTAGAAAATCTGTGTCAATATGAAATCGTTTGGACGAATTGTTGAATTTAATCTGTCAATCAAAACAGGAATTTCAAAGGTCGCATGTTCTCTCTATGAAACGGCGTGTAAATTGTTTTGAAATGCATTTTGTCTTCATAGTGAACTTTTCGGCTTTTGCGTGTTCATTTATTTTGTTTTTGAAAAAAAAAAAAGGGACAATTGTTTTGGACAGACTGTTGAATTGTTCTTTGTTACAGATGATTTTTTTTTGTTGTTAAAAAAAAAAGTTATAACTGTTGCAAAATGTTTAAATGTATTAAGGTATTTTTTTTTTTTGAAAATGTTTTTATGATGTTGAACAAATATTGTAAATTGTCTTATGTATGTAATGTTATGATTTTCACAGCAAGAATTCAAAGTTATCCGTAAATATACATTAGATTAAAATGATCTAGTAGAAAATAAGTTAAGACGTATGGTTGGCTTACAGATTCAGTTAGAATTTTAGAAGGGGGACAAGAATTAAAATTACGTAAACGGGCATTTGGAGAGTTTTTAGATGTGATACGCCGTAAGAAAGATGTTTTGTTTTAGCATTTGGTTTTGTTGTTTTTTTTAGAGATCCTAAAATACCCACACACATTATATATATACCCACACACATTATATATATACCCTCACACATTATATATATACCCACATACACACACACACACATATATATATATATATATATATATATTCAATAAAACTAAGTTGTTAGCTCGTCTTTTGTTTATTTAAATGTTAAACAAAAATGTTCCAAATCCGTCATGTTAATGTTTTTTGCAGATTTGACACTTTTTATTAATAAAATCTATGATTTCATTAATTGTATTTTTCTCAGGTTAAAATTTTTTAAATTTATTTTTATTAACAGCTCAGATTAATGCCGTATCACTAATAAATGTATTTTCTAGGTACGTGCAAAAATTAATGAGCGATGGCCAAAATGTATTAACATTTTGACCCTCTTCGCTCATTTTAAAAAAACAAGTAAAATAGTACAGAATGCAGACTGGTCTATTTAAAAATAAATTACTTAATTAAATTAAGTTATTGTCGTAATTTTTGTTTATTAAAATAAGATTAACGTACAGAATATTAAAAAATTGTCCCCGTCATGTTAAGAAAGATTTTTGTAGATTTTAGTTTTAATTGCAAAACAATAAAAATTTATATTATTTTAATTGGAATTCATTGAGATGAGTATTATTTATTAATTTTTATTTTTTAACTTTTATTTATTAATTTTAATTTATTTAACTTTTATTTATTAATTTGAATTTATTTAACTTTTATTTATTAATTTTTATTTATTAATTTTTAATTATTTAACTTTTATTTATTAAGTTTTATTTATTAACTTTTATTTATTAAGTTTTATTGCGGACTATTATCCTCATCGAGATGAGTTTTAGTTATTAATTTTAATTTATTTAACTTTTATTTATTATTTTTTATTCATTTAACTTTTATTTATTAATTTTTTATTTACTTTTATTTATTTAACTTTTATTTATTAATTTTTATTTATTTAACTTTTATTTATTAATTTTTATTTATTTAACTTTTATTTATTAATTTTTATTTATTTAACTTTTATTTATTAACTTTTATTTATGAATTTTATTTATTTAATTTTTATTTATAAATTTTTATTTATTTAACTTTTATTTATTTAACTTTTATTTATTAACTTTTATTTATTTAATTTTTATTTATTAATTTTTATTTATTAATTTTTATTTATTTAACTTTTATTTATTTAACTTTTATTTATTTAACTTTTATTTATTAATTTTTATTGCGGACTATTATCCTCAACTTTTTCTTAGTCGTTTCACGACGTTTCGGCCAACTATTCCTCTGGCCTTCGTCAGGTTGTAATAGTTAGCCTTCGTCAGAGGAATAGTTGGCCGAAACGTCGTGAAAAAACTAAGAAAAAGGTGAGGATAATAGTCCGCAATAAATAAAAATTAATAAATAAAAGTTAATTTTTATAGTAAAATCCATATTTTTAGATTTAGCAGAGAAGCAAACAAATAATTTTAAAAAAATCAAATATACAATAAATAAATGTTGGCGTTGCGAAATAAATTTACTTTAGTTTAAAAATTTAATTTACTGGTTCATTTTTTTTTTGCATTTTAAAGTAGTTTTAAATGCCTTTTTTTGCAGATTTTTTATTGCATAACGAAAAATGTTTTTTAGTAGGAACATCTATTTATTTATAAACTGTATATTTTATTTTTAATCGCAGAAAATACAAGCTTTTTTTTTACATAAAACATCTACATTTTTATAAACGTGATAATTTATTTTTAATTGCAGAAAAATACAAGTTTATTATAGTAAAATCTATATTTTATAAACTCTATGTACTTTTTTAATTGCAGAAAAATTGTATTGCCCCTTTTCCTGTAACGGACACAATCATATGATTTTAATGGGATATGCTCTGACAAACTCATCGCACTTGTGGCCTCTTGACGTACATACAGCCGGCAGGCGTGTTTAGCAATGAAATCCTGCCACTTAATTGCAGAGATCTCTAGATGCTGGAAAGCCTTTCACTCTAATCATTAATTCCTTCAAGATGCCAGATTTTAGAATTTCTTCCAAAGTCTTTCTTCTTCAGTTTTGGATATGTTCATAATTGCGACATGGCAATTAACTGATTTTGCTTGAAATTCAATTTTTCTATTTCAGGTTTTTAATTGCTTTCTTAATATTAACCGTTATTATTTTAATTTATAAATTTAATAAATATTTTTTTTCAATTTATATAATAGTAAAATTATTAGGAAATAAAAATATTTTGATAAAAAAATATTGTTCCGCATTAAAAACTTATGATTGACTATCTTTATACACATTATATTTATGCCGCATAACAGAGTATATCTGTAAATAAATTGTTTGCAATACGACGGCGCCATTATAAATAAAAAACATATCAAGAAACAAACTTACCTGTTAATATAGGAAATCCAACACGAAACAAATTGCTTCCAATTATTTTGTCCCAAACCGATAATTTTGTTTGTTGTAATTTCTTTAGTAAATTGTAAAATTTCGATTTTGTATGTCCAATTAATTAAAAAATTAAACTGAAAATTGAAAAGTAATTAAAAGATACAAACACACAATTTATACGTGATTTTTATAAAATATAAAAGAATGAAAAATATTAAAAAATTAAAAGATTTTAAAAAAATAATAAACGGTTAGAATGAAACGTTAAATGTTCGTTAATTACGTGTTTTCCGATGATGTGCGCGACTTGGAACGTATTAACAATTCATAAGACGAAAATGATTAAACATTAAAAGACGAATGAAACAAAACTATCTTTGTTAAACGCAACTTTTATGTTTTCGGCCAATAAAGACTCCGTCGCATAATTTGCATTTGTATTAGTTGTCGCCGGAAAACAACCGAAATAATTAGAAAAAAAAAACTGTCAATATTTCTATTTCAGGTTCTGAATTGGTTTCTTAATAAAACCGTTACTTTAATTTACTAATTTAACAAATATTTTTTTCAATTTATATAATAGTAAATTTATTATTAAATAAAAATATTTTTATAAAAAAATATTGTTCCGCATTAAAAACTTATAATTGGCTATTTTTATACACATTATATTCATGCCGCATAACAGAGTATATCAGTGAATAAATTGTTTGCAATACGACGGCGCCATTAATTTGTATAAAGAACTAGCAGCATGACCCGACGTGGCCCTGGATTAAATTATGATCAACAAATGTTTCACACTCCTATATATTTATTGTCATCGAAATCGATGAAATTGACTATTTTTCAATCAAATCGATTGATTGCATGCTCTAATTGGAGAACTATCGCGATGCACCAGGAGGAAGCTTCACATGCCCATCGCAGTGACTTTCACAATAAAGTGTAATCTACATTGCACTGTAGAGAACCTACTGTTGATTTTATCAAATATTTTGCATATATAATATCTTGCATTTAAGTTTAAAATGCGAAAGTCAAGTATCATGCTTCAGTTGTGATCTAAACAGAAACATTAATTTCGAACGCGCCCCTGTCATATCAAAGAACGATCCAGTCGTTTTCGAATCCAAATAGAACGAACCCACAGAAGAGATAGAAGTATTATTTTTATTCGGTACTTATTCAGAATACGAACCATGCTAGTTTTAGTTAGGATTTTCAAGTGGAATTCAATCGTTATCTTTTGTTTATTAATTTATTTGAATCCAAAATAAATAAAATTCGTCTCAGTCAGATTAAGGAAGGTGTTCTGTAAGGTTTTATTTAATGAAACGTGAAACGATAATTTTTTTTAAAAATCCGTTTTTAAAAACAGTATTTTTTTTTTCTCGTTAAACATTTATAATTCATTGGGGTTTTTTAACACTTCATATATATAGCATAATCTTAAAGTTTTTTTTTAATGTAAATATTAACACAATGATTATTTTTAAATGATAATGATGTATCGAATACAGTATATTCGTCCCCCACAAAAAAAGCAGATGAAAAATAGTTTTTTAAAACATAGACGTCATGAGAATTCTGGAAAAAAAAGATTGATATTTTTCTGTCCTCGACTAATAATTATTTTTACAGGGAATAATAATAATAATAATAATAATAATAATAATAATAATAATAATAATAAAATAATAATAATGAGAATAATAATAATACACGCATCCCTTAAGGTATTTGCTCCTCATTGCACAGACTTGATGTGATTAAACAAACTCCAATTTCCTTCTAATGTAATGTAATGTGTGTAATATTGTGTTGTTCGTGATCCACTGGAATTGTGTATCACAACTTGGTGTTCCTATTTACAATGCCTCCTCACTAACAGAGAACAGGAAATTGAAGTGTAGCAATCTGAAGAACGTGCAGCAGTGCAGCAGTGCAGCACTATTCGACTTGTTGCCAACTCGTTGTCACAAATACAAATGATTAAAAGAAAACACTTAATGCTATTTTTTTAGATAGTGCAGGTGGTTTTATTTAGGTACTTGTACAGTTTATTCAAGACATTAAACAATGAAAATATCGAAAAGGGTTATACTATACATATCCGTTTGGGACTGAAGATCTCCGAAAAAATATTTCACTTAATTTGATCAAGTAGTTTTTTTTATTCTTAAGCGGAAAAAAACACGTTTTTATGGCAGCGCGTTGGAATCTTTTAATTTTTTTAAAAACACCACGGGGAGATAACTCAGTTTAAAGCGCCGACCCCCCCCCTGCATCTTTAATACTAGCTTTTCTTAAAAAATCGAACCTTTTAATCGTTATCATAAATTGTTTTTTTGCTGTAAAAAAAAAAAAAAAAAAAAAAAACCTACTTTCTAAAATGAAGTGATTTTTTTTTCGGAGAACTTCATTCCATAACGGATACGTACAATTGAACCTTTTTTTTTCCGATATTTTCATTTTTTAATGTTTTGATTAAACTGTACAAGTACCTTTATTTAATGTTCACTGCATCCATTGTTTACTAACTTGTTAGCTGAAAGCACAGAATAACTCCACATATTAAGAATGGGTTTCTAAATAATAACGTTATTACTTCAGCACGTTTCGTGTTGTGCATGATTACGAAAAACTAAAATTGCACCGGATTTATTTTCACAAAATTTGTTTTTTAATGTTTGTTCTATTTCATATAAATTAATAAAATACCGATTTTATTTTCACAAATGAATTGAAAAAATAATCAGAGAAGCAAACAAATAATTAAGGGGAAAAATCAATAAATAAATGCTACCATAATCAATAAAATTTAATTTATTACCTATCTGGCTTAATTTTTTTTTTTACAAGTAGTATTAATTTTTTTTTTAATCTCAAATATTCGTTTTTTACAAGCGATTTTGCAAACAAGATGGCGGTCAAGAGTTTTTTCTGTCGCCATTTTAAATTTAAAATACAACAATAAATAAAGTATACAATTACTTTTAGTTATTGTATATTTAATTTCTGACGCTTTTTTTTTCGTTTGTTGGATTCTGTTAAATCCGAATATTTTCTAAATGTAAATTGCTTTCTATAAATTCACGTACACAATTTTAAAAGAACAGGTTTAAAATAGCAGATGCTTAAATGACATACAGTCGGCAGCCATTTGCATTGGAAAACGACACATTTACTATTTATATTTCTTTAATAAAAGCCGGCATCTGGCAATGGGATATCTATGGTTTTGTTTTGTTTTTTCTTTTATATCTGAATGCAATAAATATAAAATTGTTTAAAATGCACCAAATTACGAAAAGTTAAGGATAAAATTAAAAATAGCGAGAAATAAACTTACCTGTCAATTTTGGAAATCCAATACGAAACAAATTGCTTCGAATTATTGTGTTCCAAACTGATAATTTATTTTGTTGGGATTTCTTTAGCAAACTTTTAAAAATTTCGATTTTATATATAATTAATTCGTAAAAAAAAAAAAAAATTGAAGATTGAAATGTAATTAAATGATAAAACACAAATTTATACGTGATTTTTTTAAAAATATAAAAGAATGAAAAATATTAAAAAATTAAAAGATTTTTTAAAAAATGATAAACTGTTAAAATGAAACGTTAAATGTTCGTTAATTACGTGTTTTCCGATGATGTGTGCGACTTGGGACGTATTGACAATTCATAAGACGAAAATAATTCAACATTAAAAGACGAATGAAACAAACATATCTTTGTAAAACATAACTTTTATGTTTTCAGCCAATAAAGACTCAGTCGCTTTATTTGCATTTGTATACAAATGCAAATTATGCGACGGAGTCGGAAAACGACCGAAAACGACCGAAATAACTAGAAAAAAAAAAAAGCTGTCAATCTAAGAAATCCAATGCGAAACAAATTGCTTCCAAAATATTGTGTTCCAAACTGATAATTTCTTTTGTTGGGATTTCTTTAGTACATTTGTAAAATTATGATTTTGTGTGTCTAATTCATTAAAAAAAATATATATGAAGATTGAACAATAATTAAAAACTACAAACACACAATTTATACGTGATGTTTTTAGTTAACGAATAAAAGATTAAAAAAAAGATTATAATAAAACGTTGTCAATTCTTAAATGTTCGTTAATAACGTATGATTGAACAAAGATGGTTTTGTTAGGCATAAGTTTTATGCTTACGGCCAATAATGACTCCGCCGCACAATTTGCCTTTGTACTAGTAATCGCCGGAAAAACGACCAAAATATGACATGGCCAAGCACGATGGGACAATGTTTATTTATTTAAAGATTCCAATGGGTTTGCATATATATATATATATATGTATATATATATATATATATATATATATATATATATATATATATATATATATATATATATATATATATATATATATATATATATCAGTGGTGACAAAAACCGGACTACAGTGCTCAATGTGTAGCCAGAGCAGTATATAGGAAATTTTTTGCTGTGATTCCAGAATAAATTTACGTATTGTTTCCGCTAGGAAGATATCCTCTGAAGATGAGGAAAGATCCGACCCGTTTCGAATTCATAGGTGGACCATATATATATATATATATATATATATATATATATATATATATATATATATATATATATATATATATATATATATATATATATATATATATATATTATATATATATATATATATAATTTAAAAGAGATTAGAACAATAGTCTAAAGAGCAGAGTGTATTTTAATGTAATAGTAAAATTACTAGTGTAATTAAAATACAGAGAAAGAAAAAGTGCTCGTTGTAATTTAGATATATAATAAGCTCGATAGGTAAATATCCTAGAGCTAATTTAATGTTTAGTAATGTGATTGATAATTTAAAAATCAAATTAGAATTAAATTAAACATCCGTTTCATAAGAAGGAACAACAATAAAATCAATAATTTGTACGATCGTTTCGGAAAACAATGTTTTTATTGTGGTAGACATCAAGCTACGCACAATAATTTTTACATATAGTGTTTTTAACAAACAAAGTTTCCTCATCAGCAAAGTATTCGGAAGGGTTTTTAGTATATGTAAAAGACACCATAAATAAACCTAGCATTAAAAGTAAGGCAGATGTATCTGGAAAAAAATAAAATAAATGTATGGATTTACTTGATAAGAAAAATAATATGCGTTAAAGATAGAAATAAAATAGAGTAAAATTATAAATCTAAATTTGGTTTAAGTACAATATTATAATAATATATTTCTAATAAAATAGTTCCAATAAAACTCATAGACACATACACACACATATATATATATATATATATACGTATATACACGCATATACATATACACATATACATACATATATACATAAATACACATACATACACATATAAAAATACACACACACACACATATATATATATATATATATTTATACATACAAATATTTACCTTTTAATTTTTCGCCTTTTGAAATCAGGAACTAAGATCAAAGCACTCATATGGATGTTTGTTATAGCTTTTCAGATTATGAAATGATACATTTTCAAAAGGAACGCTAATGGAATATTTTATATCCGTTAGCATATGTTTGATTAAAAAACGCTAAAATCGAAAGAAAGGGGAAGATAATCTTATTTGTATAATTAAATAATGCAAGGGAGATAATTAGTCATATTTTTTTAATTAAAGAATGTAAGGGAGATAATTAGTCTAACTTAATTTATTACGGAATAATAAAACAATATTGTAATCTATTTATGAATTATTGAATTTAATATCTGATAATTTATTTATTTATTGAAATCAAAATACATCATAGGCAAATGTTTAGAATATATTTTAATAATCTATAGTAATGGTCGATATATCAGATTAATTAATAATAACAATAATATGTTTGAAAAAAAAAGATTTATTAATAATCATTTCATATATATATATAAAAAGATTTATTAATAATCATTTCATATATATATATATATATATATATATATATGAAATGATTATTAATAAATCTTTTTTTTTCAAACATATTATTGTTATTATATATATATATATATATATATATATATATATATATATATATATATATATATAAGAGTAGGTAGTAATTTGCTTGAAGCATTGTTGGTAAAGGAATATATGGAAGTTTAAAAAGCCAAAAACAATGCGAAGAAAGACCGGAATCATGAAAGTAAAGAAAAGAAAAACAAACAAATATAGACGGGTATGTTTGAGTAGAGAAATGTCTAACTGTTTATTCGTCTATCATTCCTCACCTCAATGTATAATTATTTTATAACTAAGTTGCTGGTATGTCCGGTGTATATAAAGTCCGTTGGTGGTATCTCCCGAAATTAATCAAAGTTCCATACCATCAACGGACTTTATATATGCATTTTACACATTATTTTTATATTATTGTATTATTTTTTTTCTTTTTTTAGTCAGCAGTACTAACATCGACACCTATAGTCCCACAACAATATTTTTATTGTCATCAAAATCGGTGAAATCGCACAATGTCACAATCAACTCGATTGATTGATTGCTCTAGTTGGCGACCCATTGCGACGACATTACAATCGATTTCATACAATTGTTTGTTTTAATTTTCAAATATAACGGCTTTAATTACACTTTAACGTTATTTTTATTTTTATATATAATAGTTTTAATGAAACTTTAAAATTATTTTTATTTTTATATACAATAGTTTTAATTAAACTTTAAAATTATTTTTATTTTTATATATAATAGTTTGAATTAAACTTTAAAACTATGCTAATTTTTTAATAAATAATGGCTTTAATTACACTTGAAAATTATTTTTATTTTTATATATAATGGTTTTAATTAAACTTTAAAATTATTTTTTATAAATAATAGCTTTAATTACACTTGAAAATTATTTTTATCTATATATATATATAATGGTTTTAATTAAAATGTAAAATTATTTTTATATGTAATGGCTTGAATTAAAATTTTAAATTATTTTTATATATAATGGCTTTAATTAAATTTTAAAATTATTTTTATATATAATAGCTTTAATTAAACTTTAAAATTATTTTTATATATAATACCTTTAATTAAACTTTATAATTATTTTATATACAATAGCTTTAATTAAACTTTAAAATTATTTTATATAATGTCTTTAATTAAACTTCAAAGTTATTTTTATATATACTAGCTTTGATTAAACTTTAAAATTAGTTTATATATGATAGCTTTAATTAAACTTTAAAATAATTTTTATATATAATGGCTTTAATTAATCTTTAAAATCATGTTTATATATAATAGCTTGAATTAAAATTTAAAATCATTTTTATATATAATAACTTTGATTAAACTTTAAAAATTTTTTATATATAATAGCTTTAATTAAACTTTAAAATTATTTTTTATATATAATAGCTTTAATTAAACTTTAAAATTATTTTTTATATATAATAGCTTTAATTAAACTTTAAAATTATTTTTTATATATAATAGCTTTAATTAAAATTTTAAATTATTAATTTTAAAATGAAAAAAGTCAAGTATCCTGGTTCAATTATGCTCTAAGCAGAACTATTCATTTCGAATGCGCCGCAGTCATATGTAAAAACATCTTCGTTATATTACATGGCAGGCCTTTTTGCTTTTGTGGTAATAAAATTTCTCCAATTAATTTGTGATGTTAGACTGTATAAGGTGTTAACTTTGGTAAAAATATCATGTTCCGTTTTTCATCGGATTTTTTTGATTATCAATTAGTGATTCTTATCGACGACATTCCGATGCAACAACCTATCTAAGAACACTGCCAGGCATATGAAGTGCATTTGTGTGAATTTTCAGAAAAAATCGACCGATCCGTTTTGGAATGCGTAGGGAAACACATGACACACATACAAAGTGCCTTTTATATAACAGTAGGTATCTATCTGTAATATAGTGGGGTTGTATATATTTATGAGTATATATATATATATATATATATATATATATATATGTGTGTGTGTGTGTGTGTGTGTGTGTGTGTAATATATATGCAATATATATATAATATATATGTGTAATATATATATATATATATATATATATATGTAATATATATATATTATATATATGTAATTTATATTATATATATATTATATATATGTAATATATATATTATATATGTGTGTATATATATATATATATATATATATATATATATATATATATACGTGTTTATATATTTGATCTTCTAGTGATGAGAATATACAGAGGACATATACCAAAAAATGGATAAAAATTCTCTAAAATGTTAACATTATTTACCAATGAAGAAACAGAACTAATCTGTTTGATCTTGATTTAACGAATCCTTTGAAAATCTGCAGCTAAAGATTAGTAATTACAGCAATGTTTCAGCATTGTTAAGTTGATTGGTACTATCGACATTTTCAGACATACCCTTATGCTCGCAGTCATCATGGTCAGTGGATCATCCTTCCTTCGCTGACTAACGACCGTCGACTCCTCCCTGACTACCAACTATCGACTAATTACAGCAACTTTATTTACAAATGTTTTACCATCGTAAAACCGATTGTTACTATCGATATTTGCCAACATTATCCGATGCTCGCAGCTTTTATGGTCAGTGGATCTTCCTTCGCTGACTAACGACTGTCGAATTCTCTCTGACAACCAACGACTAATTTCTACATGTCTCTCAAACTAATTACTCTTTTGCTGTATCACAACTCATCAGTGCGAATAGACAAGCCAGGATTGAAACTCGACCGCCTAGTCGACAGTCGGCACTTCTAACACTTACGCTATTCGACTGCTGCTATGACTGCATGTGAATTAACAATTTTTAAACATTGTCCAAACATCTGAGTTCTATTTATTTCTTAAGCTTTATTTATTTACACAAAGATTGGCATCGCTTAATACGCTAATAGCATTTTTTTTTATCACAACCCAAGATATGGAGCATTATAATCATCCACATAAAGTATTGTTTCGCTGTATCACAGCTCATCAGTGCAGCTAGACAAGCAACTATCTCGGTGATTCTATAACAGATATGTGAATTAACAACGTTCAAACTTTGTCCACACGTTTAATCCCCATTTTTTTACAAAAAAGATTGTGTCTGTCTTCTGACTATGTACTGAATTTTTTTTTACAAAACTCTTCTGTCAATGGTTGGTAAACAGACTTTAAAAAATATATAAGAGATTTGAATCTGTCGAACAAATTCGATTTGGTATTTATCAAGTAAAACTATTTTTTTTTTACACAGTGATCACCACTTATCAAGGCCCGGAAGCCACTCAGGGATAAGGGTTATTGCAAGCACATTACGTTAGTGTGGAGATTTGCTGAAGTGTTTAATCAAGGGGGGCGGTTCATCAGGAACATGTTAACATTGGACTTGAATACATCCAAGTTGTAGTCCGGAGGGAAGCAGGCAGACGGAACAGAGTTGCTAAGGTGTTAAAATTGAAAATAATATTCACAATTCGCATGCATAATTCAAATTAAATCGCCTTTCCATGCATGCGTAAGTATACATTTAAACGTTAATGTTGTTTCATTTTTAACTATTTCTTATCCATTTCAGGTTAGTTCAAATGATATTGACTGGAGTTGGAACGTTAAATATTTTTCGTCTATTCAAGCTGATGGCACCCAAGTCATGTTTTTGTTAACTTTTGTAATCACTACTATATATAGGGTACAATATATTAATCATTAGGGTAATAGCTCTTTAATATTAAATATGAAATCTGCGTGAACTAAAATATCAAATTAAAGCATAGTTTACGACCGGGACACGCCGGGCAGCATTACAATGTATTATAATATAAAAATCACTATTGAAATTGTTGTTATAAGAATGATGAATATGAAATTTGCATAAATTAAAAATATTTAAACGTATCTTACAACCGGGCAACTTAATATGATTAATAAAAATAATTTTCAATTTAGAATTTTTATGACTTTATTTTTTATAACGTTTTTAACTTGGCCTATTTTTCATGAAAAATTTAGCTACAGACATTTATTAAAGTCCAGCAACCATATTTAGTGCCATTTTTACATAAATATAACATTTCCCATCGTGCCTGCCTATCTTATCTTTCGATGGTGGCGAGTCCCAGTGCAAAAGCAAATTTCGTGACAGTGTTGTTGTGTTGACCGTTAGCATATAACTAATGCAGAACAAAGATATCTTAATTTTATTCGTTTTTTTACCTTTAATTATTTTCGTCTTTTGAATGGACAATACGTTGCAAACATCATCGGAAAACGTTTACTCGCACGTAATTAACGAACTTTTAAGAATTTAAAACGTTTCATTATAATCGTTTTTTCGTTTTGATATTTTTTAATCTTTTTTAATCTTTATATTTTATTTTAATTTTTCAATATTCGTTCAGTCATTTTTTTTATCTACGTTTCAATCGTGTTTTTGATTTACACATTTCTAAAAGCTTTTTCTTAATGATTTGGACACGCAGAATCGAATTTGTATGAATTTATTAAAAGAATCCTAAGATACCAAACCCAATTGACAGTCTTAAACGAAAAAGAAATCATCCAATTTTCATGGTCTTTTTTTTTCGTATTGAATTGCTTAGAAGTAAAGGTAAGTTTTTATTTTTCGATCTTTTATTTCCTAACAATTAACAATTTAATGCATTTAAAATAAGATTTTTTTTTAGTTCTATGAAAATTTTGATTTCCTTTACCAGATCTTGCGTTTACCAAAAAATTTTTAAAATTTAATGGTAAAGAAATTTGGGTTTGAATTACTGTACACATAGATTCGAAAAAGTTGAAAGAAATTTGGTACTCGTGCAGAAACTGATCCGCGCTATTTTTTAAATCGTATTTCCAAGTTTAATTAAAGTTGGGTCTAAAGCAGAGGGTAATCCGGACGTAAATAATAACATTATTTTTTTAAAAAGCCATTCTTAACATGGGGAGGGGAGGGTGTTTTGTACCTATTCTATACTTTTAACCTTACAATTGAATTAAAAAAAATGCATCATAAAACTTTAAGGTACTAGTGCAGAGAGTGATCCGCGCTATTTTTTAAATTGTATTTCCAAGTTTAATTAAAGTTTTATGATGTATTTTTTTATTCAATTGTAAGGTTAAAGTATAGAATAGGTACAAAACACCCCCCTCCCCATGTTAAGAATGGCTTTTTTATATAATAACGTTATTATTTACGTCCGGATCACTCACTGCACTAGTACCAAAGTTGTAATTTAATTTATAAGGAGTAAAAGGGTTGTTAATATTTGTTCAATTTTGAATCCATTTATAACACGAAGTGATTTTTATTTTCCCATTAAAATTGAAAATAAAAGCAATATTTTTAATAGTAAATTGCTTTCTATAAATGCATGTACACATTTTGAGGTACCGGGTTAAAATATCAAACGTATAAGTGGCATTAACAGTCGGCAGCCATTTTGAATAGAAATTTACACATTTACCAATTAAATTTCTGGTACTAGTGCAGAGAGTTATCCGGACGTAAATAATAGCGTTATTATTTAAAAAGCCATTCTTAACATGGGGAGGGGACGGTGTTCTGTACCTATTCTATACTTTAACCTTACAATTGAATAAAAAAATATATCAAAACTTTGATTAAACTTGGAAATACGATTTAAAAAATAGCGCGGATCACTCTCTGCACTAGTACCACAACTTTCGAGTACTTATACAAAATACGGGTCGTGCTGAAATAATTGGGTTATTTAGAAACCCATACTTAACATAGGGAGCGGTGGCTAAAAAAAAAGCTATTCTGTAGTTTCATCTATAATTTAATGAACAACAGATACCATAAAAATTGAATGTAACCTAGAAATAAGAAAAATTAGTATGAAGAAAAAAAAACTGACTCGAACTAAGTTTTTCTAATTATTATAACGATAAACAATTGTTTTTTAGTAACAAAATCTGTTTTTTTCTGCCAGTAAATCGAATAATAATCGATAATAAATCGATAATAACATTCGTTTAACGTAATTCTACTGCAACAACACAACGTTGTGAACCACAAATAAAATGTTGTACATTTCGTCCAATCAACATTACATACAAACTGCATAGAAGGAAATTGGAATTCATGTAATCCGTACGATGAGGGTCAAATACCCAAGAAATATATTCAGAATTTTTATGGTGCCTTCATATATATATATATATATATATATATATATATATATATATATATAATTCATTTACGAATATATCTTATGGAGTGTTAAAAAATGTTTAAGCTGAAAAAAATTGTTCATAAAACAGTGTATAGCATAGAAGCCAACAAACAAAGAAAAAAGGTTTTAAAAATTCAAACAAAGAAACAAAAAATATTACCACAGGCAAAATAAGTTACTCTTTTGTATCTGGATAAGCTTTGAATTTCTAACGTATTATGAAGTTTTATTCCGTTCGAAAAAAAAAAAAAAAAATAAGTGCCGAGTTGCAGAGTTAAAAAGAAAATATGACCGACAAGAAATGCCTTCTTTGAAGTGTCATTACTGGCTTAAAACTCTACAAATAAACTAAATACTGAAGTAAATTGATCTATTAAGTGTCACCGTGAAATTAATTGGATAAATTTCTATCAGTATATTGCTTTGTTGTTATGATTTAAGCGATTATCGAGACTTCCCAGTTAAATGATTGCATGTCAGCCATCTTCTCGTCCTAACTTACCAAATCGGCACTACTTGTGTTTCAGATTAAATAGACGCTTTAAAATATGTACAATCACACAAAACTTATTCAGGTAGGTAACAGAATAATTTATCTTGCCTTTGGTAACATTAATTTGTCATATATTTGAATTTTTGATCCATTTTTCGTTTGTGGGTTTTTTCTATTAAATTCCCAAATATAATTTTACATATGTTATTGTTACATATAAGGATTTTTTTTAAAAAGACTTTTACAAATAATTTATTTAATTTCAAAATTTACTTTAATTTGCTAATGTCGCAACATACCGTTGATTATAAATCAACGGTATTCCAAACAATCGTCATATTAAAAGAACGGCAACCCTAACGGCCTCTTTCGACTTTTAGGAAGAAAAGCTAGCATTAAGAATGGGGAGTGTTGGCGCTTTAAATATAGTTATTTCCCAGTGGCGTGTTAAAAAAGAAATCCAAGATTCTACCTTCCACGTGCTGTCATAAAAACGTGATTTACCGCTGTAAAATAAAATAAAATAAATAAAATAAAAACTTACTCAATCAAATTAAGTGAACTTTTTTTTTTTTGAAATCTTCTCTCCAAAACGGATACGTAAAATATAGCCTTTTTTTTTCTTCGATATTTTCAGTTTTTAATGTCTTGATTAAACTATACATGTGCCAAAAATAAATTATGTGAAAGGTGTTTTTTTATTATTAGTCCAATTTTTAAAAAAAATGGGGTTTGTATTACTGTACACATAGATTGGAAAAGGTTGTCAATAAACAAAAATATAACAAATAAATATCATCAAAGGCAAGATAAGTTACTTTTCTACCAAACTGGATATATTTTTGTGTTTTTATTCAATGTAACATGTTTATTCAGCTCGAAAAACATGCAGTGTTTACCGATGTATTGGACAATTCAAAATGGTGCCCGACACTATCTTTAACATGGTAAGTTTGGGAAAGGTGTTATAAATAATAAACTAGTCAAAACACTATTAAAAAACACCAAATATATGTCAACTTATGTCACGGTATATTGAGCGAATTTCTAACAGTATTTTGTCTAGTTTATTATTTATAACATCTTTTCCTGGCCTTACCCTGTTAAAGAGAGACTCGGGCGCCATTTTGAATTTTCCAATACATCGGTAAACACTGTATGCTTTTCGAACTGAATAAACATGTTACATTGAATAAAAACACGAAAATATATCCAGTTTTGTAAAAAAGTAACTTTTTTTTTTTTTTTTTTACACAGTGATCACCACTTATCAAGGCCCGGAAGCCACTCAGAGATAAGGGTTATTGCAAGTACATCACGTTAGTGAGGAGATTTTATGAAGTGTTTAATTAGGGGGCGGTTCATTAGGAATTTGTTAACATTAGACTTGAAGACATCCAAGTTGTAGTCCGGAGGGAAGCAGGCAGACGGAACAGAGTTCCACAGGCGTGCAGTTCTTAAGAAAGAAGCTTTGCTCATGAAATCCGCGTTTTGATTTAGGCACAGATATAGAGTGGGGGAAATTTTTCACAGTGGATTCAGCTAGACGGGTGCCTTTGATAACATTTATTTGTTATATATTTGTTTTTTTATACACTTTTTATAATGAAAATTTTTTAAATTTATTTAACCAAAATATATGATGAAAAATCGCCCCCGGTTTTATCATGTTGCAGTAATGTCCAAAAATTACGAAAAAAAAAAACGAAGATGTAGAAAATTAATTTACAAAAAACCAAGGTACTTGTACAGTTTAATCAATACATTAAAATATGAAAATAATATGGCATTTTTTTTTTTTAGTTTACCGACCCCTTTGCATTCACCTTTAATTTGTCGACTTTTATAAATTTTCGGGTACATTGAGAACGAATATCGCATTCATTTTTTGTGCAGCCATCTTGTTTCCCGTTTAGGAAAAAACGCCAAAAAGAGCCAAAGGGACCAAAACATGACCCAAAAAACATTTTTCGGCTTCAAGGCCGAAATGAGCCCCTACCCCCACCCTACCGGACATTTTTCCGTTTCCCGGTATCGAAACCGACACTATTTTTGTCACTTTCTTAATTATATTAATTTTGTTCACTTTCTTAATTACAATATTTTTTTTCATTTTTCTTACTAAACTGCGCGCACGCGCGTAGTCACTTGACGTTTCACTAAGTGCATGAATGCATGGCGAACATTTTAAATGACAGGAAATATTTTTCATAAAATAAAGTCTTCAGCTCATTTAAAAGTAAAATTATTGCTGTCAGTAAGTTTTCACGAGCGGTTATGTTTTTTTTTTTTGTTTTTTTTTTGGAGGGGGGTATTCCATTATATAACTTGTATAGGTTAACAGGTGCTTCTGCGGTTTAATTAACCGTTTTTTCCATAAGTCACGCGCCGACATTTATGGAGTAGAATACTATTGAACATTTCACAGAATTTCGGTGTTTACATTTGAGGGAGGCGGTGGGGGCGGGAGTGCTGTGCCCCACTGCCCCACCCCCCAAAGAACGAAAAACATAAGATATGCATTTGCAAACCGTTCGTGAAAACTTAATCTTTTTTTTTTTTTTTTTTTTTAGATCAATTAAAAGGTGTTAATACCATGCAAATCGTAATTTTGCGACAGATTTGATCATCAGATTTGTGGTCAGCAACATCGAATATCCCTAAAAAAATTAAAAAAATGGTCGGTGTTTTGTTGTGGCGAAAGGTAATATTTACCTTTTAATTTATTTCAATAAATATTACTCTAAATACTGCTTTTAATTTATTTTAATAAATATTACTCTAAATACTGTTTTTGATTTGTGATTTTGTCTTTACGTTTTTTCCTTTCGCTCAAGATGTCTTGGAATTTACCTCTTCCTCCTCCAATAAACCTTTTTTTTTGGGGGGGGGGTCAACACAAGTGGCGGGAAGAGGTGATTCCAGTTACATGTGATATATTTAGTCTTTTTTGGCGTTTTATTTTCGCTATTGGAAAACAAGATGGCCGCCATGATAAGGATTACGTTGGATACTGAATATCTTCAAATACGGATAACTGCGTGTTTGCGTAAATAATAAATGCGATATTCGTTCTCAGCGTACTCGAAAACTTATATCAGTCGACAAATTAAAGGTGAATGCCGAGGGGTCGGTAAACTAAAAATTTACCAAAAATATATTGAACGTACTCGGTATGGAATGAGGTGGTACTTGTACAGTTTAGTAAAATGAAAATATCGAAAAAAAGTTTTAATTGTATGCATGCGTTATAGAACAAGTTCTCCGGAAAAAAAATTCACTTAATTTCATCAATTATTTTTTTTTTTTCCTTTTTACAGCGGAAAAATACGTTTTTATGAGAGCGCGTTAAAGGCGGCCATATTGGATTTTAAAAAATGGTTTGAATTTTATAAATGACAAAGGGAGATAAATCTAGTTAAAGCACTGCCACCCCTCCCTCATCTCTAAATACTAGCTTTTCTTCCTAAAAATCAGAACATTTTGCTTGGTATCTGTAGGGGACTAGGATATATAAATACCCCAATCCCGTTACAAGAGAATAATGAAACGAATGAGGAATTGAAGGAAACAAAGGCTCAGTTAATGGATAAGATAAACGTTGTTTATTTGCTATTGAAAGAAATGAATGTTTTAGTTATGATGTGTCCGAGCGTATGTAACCAATGCTCGTTGCAGGACTGGTGTTGTAGCAAAAAGGAGGAGATGTGTTTACACCTCAAGTTCGGGTTACTATTGCTTGTTCCCGCGAGGGAAAAGAAACAAATGTTGTAGGAAATTTGAGAATGGTAGTTCAGCTTGTGTATGCATTGATCAGGAGTGACTTTTGTAGGGTATTATAATTAAACAAAGCGCACTTATCTTTTCAGACGACGGGGGGGTGGTAAGTGGCGGCCAGTTGTGGTACTTCGGTGATATGTATCAGGCTTTTAACTGGAGAGCGACGACTACATTTATCACCCTAGCAGCGCGGAGTTTTTTTCTCCTGTATTTTCTTCTTCTTTTTTTGTAGGTCCGGTGGAAGAATGTCCGTGCGTTCACTGACACAGCTGGGCGAAACTCTTTCCTTCTTTTTTTCTTCTTTCTGGTCCCCTCCTTTTATAGTCGTAAACCGGCTCCCAGCGGCTGTCATATTTTAGGCCTTTATTTTCGGCGGGGAGCTCTGCCATTGGTTCATAATTCTTTTTATGGTTTCTTATTTTTCTTTTTTCAAACGGAAGCGATGCGTGGAGCCATGTGCAAACGAAGATTTTTTTACTTTGTCTCTTATGCTGGAGACGTTAGCATCCGGTTGGCATGTTCCCACACACATCGCCACCCGAAATAGCGGAGCTATCTCGAGAGTGTCCGTGAGGAGTTTGGTGGATGGAGTAGTCCATCCTTTTTGCGGTGTGGAGTGGGGGAGCGAACCTTTTGGAAAAGGACAGGTTTTTGTTCCTACCCCCTTTATATATAGTAGACGTGGTCCTTGTGTCTCGCAAAGCGAACGCGTCTACCTGAACGTGTTACCGTAGGTTCATTTGGTGAGTCTTCTATGTCCTGTGTTGGGGCGGACATGTCTCCTGGTGTAATGTCATCTGTTGTCATCAGTTCGGTGTGTGCATTGTTTGTGTTTCTGTTGTTATTAGAATTACTGAACTTGACTGGTTTTAGTCTTTCTACTGAGACTGTTTGTATATCTCCCGATGGCAGTTCAATTTGAAAGTGCTTGTTTTGCCTTTGGATGACCCTATGTGGTCCAGAGTATGGAGCTTCCAGTGGTTTTCGAATCCTATCCCTTCGAAGCCACACATGGGTTGCCGATTTTAGCTCTTCTGGTATGAATGCCTTTTGTGTTGTATGTAGCTGTCCTTCTGAGAGGAGAGCCATATCCAACTTTTGCATCTCTTTGGCCATTTTTCTTATGTCTTCTCCATGTAGATCTGGATTTTCTTGGCTCATTATTAGTTTTGGCAGTAGTAGTTGAGTCCCTGTAACTGCGGCAGCAGGGGAAAATCCTTGATCGTTAGGCACGTTTCTAATGCCGAGCAGTACGATTGGTAGTGCATCAAGCCAGCTCTGCTGTCGTGTCATGATTGCAGTCTTTAGGGTCCGGTGTAGCCTTTCGATCATTCCATTGGTTTTAGGATGATACGCCGTCGTGCGGAGTCTGTGGAATCCGATTATCGTGGATAAATCTTTGAACAGCTCACTCTCAAACTGGCTTCCTCGGTCTGTAACCACATGTAATGGAACTCCAAAACGGGAGATCCATATGGTTAAGAATGCTATTGCGATGGTAGAGGCAGATGTGTTCTGCAGAGGTGTGGCCTCCACCCATCTTGTTGCTCTGTCAATGCATGTCAATACATATCTGGCTGGAGATGTGTATACACCATCATATGTGGTGGCGGGTGGTAATGGTCCAATGATGTCGATATGTACTGTTTCGAATCTCCCAGATGGTAGGGAGAATGGTGTGGTTTCTGTTTTAGTGTGTCTGGAGATCTTATGTTGCTGGCATTGAAGACAGCCTTTAGCCCAATTTCGTATATTTCTGTCCATGTCTGGCCAAAAGTATCTGGATTTTATCAACTTGGTTGTTGGTGTTGGTCCTGGATGCGAGATGGTATGAAATGTGTCAAAAATGTTCCTGCGTAACAGTTCGGGTATGTACGGTCTGGGAGTGGGTGTTGATATGTCACACCAGATGGATGACCCTTGTAGTTCGTATGGCTTTAACTGACTTTCGTATTTACGGAGTTCATCGTCAGTTTTCTGTGCTTCGCAGATGGCTGGTAAATCGCAAGGATCAATGGTCACTGCGCATGTTGGTCGAGATAGGCAGTCAGCAACAATGTTGTCTTCTCCTCTGATATACAACACATCTACAACATATTCTGTGATGATTGACAGGTAACGTTGTTGTACATCAGATTTCATTGGTGTCTTTTTTTAAATGCTAGGGACAGTGGTTTGTGATCGGAGAAGAGGGTCACATTCCTACCTTCTATTTGAGGTTTGAAATGCAATACCGCTTGGTATGCTGCTAATAGTTCTCTGTTAAAGGTGGAGTATTTCTTTTGGCTCTCCGATAACTTTCGTGAGTAGAATCCAATAGGTATCGACTCCCCATTTACTATCTGATTCAGTGCTGCTCCTACCGCGTAGTTGGAACTGTCTGTGACCAAGTGATAATGTGTGGCCTTCGGATCAGGATGTGTCAATGCGGATATTTCTGCTAGGATGGTTTTTATTTTTACAAATGCTTCTTTTTCGGGTGGGCCTAATTCCAGTGTTTTAGCTGCGGGATTGCGTTTAATGGCTTCCGTCAAAGGCAGTAGCACATCTGCAGCCTGTGGGATTAATCTTCTGTAGAAATTGACCATTCCCAGGAATCGCCGGAGCGATTTAGAGTCTGTTGGCTCTGGAAAATTTTTTATATCTTCCACTTTCTGTGCCGTTGGTGTAAGTCCTTCAGCACTTACATTGTAGCCCAGAAATTCAATGTTATCTCTGAAAAATTGGCACTTGTCAACAGAGATTTTAAGGTTGTTCTCTTCAAGAAGTGAGAGAACTTTTCCAAGGTCATGGTGGTGTTGTTCCTCAGACTCTGAAAACACCAGGATGTCATCGATGTATACGAAAACGCAGCCCACCTCCCTGAGTATGCTGTCCATAAATCTTTGGAAGGTTGAACTGCTATTTCGCAACCCGAAAGGCATAAATACATATTCAAAAAGGCCAAATGGTGTTATCACGGCAGTTTTTTCAATATCAGCCTTCTGAATGGGGATTTGATGATATGCTTGTAACAAATCAATCTTTGAGAATACTCTCTTTTTAAAAAGCTTGGCTCCGAGGCTGTTAATGTTTGGGATTGGGTATCTGTCTGGTCTTGTCAGGTGGTTCAGGTATCTGAAGTCACCACACACTCTCCATTTTCCGGGGGTTGATTTCGGAACTAGGTGTATTGGTGAGGACCATGGGGATTTTGATTGTCTTATTATTCCAGCCTTTAAGAGTTCTGTGAATTCTTGTTTTGCCACCTCATATTTCTCTTCGGACAGCTGTCGGACCTTGGCGTAAGTTGGGGCACTATCTCCAGTGTCTATGACATGGGTTACTCTTGTGTTAGGTGCTGGACGTTGCTCTGTGCGTGGAGTGGTAAGCTTGGGGAATTTTTGGAGGAGAGACTGCATCGTTCCTGGTAGACTGTCATGGTTGTTTACCGTTATATTTTGTATCTGGGCTGTGACCCGTCCACCTTGTACATATCGGCGTGTTGTCTCATCCACCAGTTTACCATCGCTGCAATTCAAGATGAGACCGTAGTGCCGAAGAAAGTCTGCACCTAAAAGGGGGTTGACAGTGTCTGCGATCACAACTGTCCAAGGGTATGAACGGCGTAAACCTGGAATAATAATGTCCACTTGTATTTCCCCAAAGCATTTTATGGCATCTCCATTGGCCGATGACAAACGTACAGGTGTGGAATTGATGGTTATATCAGGTGCCAGACTGTGTGGTAGTATTGTAACAGAGGCACCTGTATCTATAATGAAATTTACTATATTTTGTCCGATTTTGGTGGCAACCTCAAATAGTTGCGAGTAGTCGGTTGCTGTTCCAACCCGCATTATAAGTTTCCCGAAGTTTGGTTAGGTTGCCTGACGGGTGATGATGGTCTTGATGTAGGTATTATTTTGCAGTTCGATTTTTGTGGCCATCTGCACCATGGTTTGCAGGTCCTCGATTTTTCCGCAAAGTACAAGTGTCCACGACAGATTTGGGGTTTCTGGTCCTCATAAAAGGGTCGTACATTACTGTGTGTTCTTGTAGCAATGTTGGTGGAAGCTAAATTTCCGTTGGCTCTTGGTGGTGGTGCGGTAACATTGTGCACATACTTGGGTCTCAGAAAAGGAACTATTTCATCCGCCAATGTACCCAATTCATATACAGAGGCATTTTTTACCGCTGCTATAACCGGGGTTATTTCGGTGGGAAGTGCTTGAATAAATTTGTGGCGCACGAGTTCCTCTCCCACACCCACTTTACTAGCTGTCGCCATCAGTTGCTGTAAATATGTGGACGGCTTTCCTGTCATAGCTGTGGTGCCAATAAGTCTGTTGAACAACTCAGGTTTTGATTGTTCATGCATATTTATCACCGCCTCTCTCAGTTGTGTATAACTTCTAGAAGCAATGATGGTGGTGGGTAGGTTTGAAATCAAATCAGGGGGAAGATTTGAGAGGACATGATAGAATCGTGTGGTCTCGTTGGATATGTTCCTCAGTTCGAATTGGGCTTCGCATATGGCGAACCACCCGTCCACAGCGGCATGCATGAATCCCGGTATCTTTACAGAGACTGCTGACACAGTATCCTCCATTTCGAAATTTGTGGGTTAAGCGTTTGGTGGTTGACAAAAATGTTTAATTTCTTAGCGGATTGCTGTTCGTCCTGTTGATATAGTTATACTTTTTTTTTTTTTTTTTTTTTTTTTAATGGTTGGGAACCCGGAGGTTTATTTGGTTAATGACGGTCTTAATTAGAGCTGGTAGGATGTTTGTAAGTGTGTGTGCATGCCTCGTTCAACCTCATCCATTTCATTTAAATAAAGGGGTCACCATATTTGTAGGGGACTAGGATATATAAATACCCCAATCCCGTTACAAGAGAATAATGAAACGAATGAGGAATTGAAGGAAACAAAGGCTCAGTTAATGGATAAGATAAACGTTGTTTATTTGCTATTGAAAGAAATGAATGTTTTAGTTATGATGTGTCCGAGCGTATGTAACCAATGCTCGTTGCAGGACTGGTGTTGTAGCAAAAAGGAGGAGATGTGTTTACACCTCAAGTTCGGGTTACTATTGCTTGTTCCCGCGAGGGAAAAGAAACAAATGTTGTAGGAAATTTGAGAATGGTAGTTCAGCTTGTGTATGCATTGATCAGGAGTGACTTTTGTAGGGTATTATAATTAAACAAAGCGCACTTATCTTTTCAGACGACGGGGGGGTGGTAAGTGGCGGCCAGTTGTGGTACTTCGGTGATATGTATCAGGCTTTTAACTGGAGAGCGACGACTACATTTATCACCCTAGCAGCGCGGAGTTTTTTTCTCCTGTATTTTCTTCTTCTTTTTTTGTAGGTCCGGTGGAAGAATGTCCGTGCGTTCACTGACACAGCTGGGCGAAACTCTTTCCTTCTTTTTTTCTTCTTTCTGGTCCCCTCCTTTTATAGTCGTAAACCGGCTCCCAGCGGCTGTCATATTTTAGGCCTTTATTTTCGGCGGGGAGCTCTGCCATTGGTTCATAATTCTTTTTATGGTTTCTTATTTTTCTTTTTTCAAACGGAAGCGATGCGTGGAGCCATGTGCAAACGAAGATTTTTTTACTTTGTCTCTTATGCTGGAGACGTTAGCATCCGGTTGGCATGTTCCCACATATCATAACAATTTTTTTTTTCGCTGTAAAAAAAAAAACAAAAAAAAATGATGAAATTAAGTGAATTTTTTTTTTTAGAGAACTTCATCCCATGACGGATACATACAATTTAAACTTTTTTCAATATTTTCATTTTTTAATGTCTTGATTAAACTGTGCAAGTACCAAAACAAAATTCGAAGTGAATAAAGTTCTGATAAAAAAAAAATTCCTTTGTTACGATTCGAACTCTTCGGTTTCTTTTATTTGCCAAATCTCAATGTTCGTTAATTGTATTCGAAACATATTTAATTAATATTTACTTTTCTACCTCATCGTTTTTCGCAATTTTTGGATATGTTCATTACTGCATAAAAACAATTTATGATACCAAACAAAAGTTTCGATTTTTAGGAAGAACAGCTAGTATTAAGGATGGGGGGGGGAGGTTGTAATGTTGGAACTTCAAATGGAGTTATCTCCCGTGGCGTGTTCAAAAGAATTCCAAGATGTCTACTTTCAACGTGCTGTCATAAAAATAAATAACTATAAATAAATAACAAAAAAACTTTACTCGATCAAATTAAATGATTGTTTTTAATTGTTTTTTTTTTAGATCTTCTGTCCAAAACGGATACGTACAATATAACCTCTTTTTTTTTCGATATTTTCAGTTTCTTATGTGTTGATTAAACTGTACAAGTGCCAAAAATAAATGATGTTAAATTTTAATTTTTTAAAAATTATTTTTAGTCCAATTTAAAAAAAAATGAATTATTTTATTGTGAAACAAAATTTACCGAATTTCACATGAAAACGATGGTATCTACGTATTCTTCGTTTATTTTAAAGATGATTATATCCCAAAATTATGAAAATCGATAAGGGAAAACTCATTTATTAAATAAAATAGAAACTTGATTTGGAAGAAAATGGTCGTAAGACACATGAGAGCTCAAAATGAGGATAATTTTGCGTTTTGATTTAAACAAGATGGCGGCAATTTTGCACTTGTTAACACGATTAAAGTTGTTTTGTTTAATAATGCAGTAATATTCAAGTAATTTCGACTAAATAATTTGGAAGTTACCTTGTAATTTATTAGAATTGACATAAAAAATCAGTAGAAACGATTTCTTTTTTTTAATCTGAAAACTCCATTTATCGATTACAAAATTTCGTCCTAGTAGTGTAAAAGCGCTAAATAATTATTTAAAAGTCTGCGTAAGGAAATATAAGTTTAATAAAACAATTTAATAATAAAAGAAACATTGGATTGTTATAAAGTAATTTTCTTTTTCGGAATTTTTTCAGGTGAACAATTTAAACGAAACATTTTGGCAAATTAAAACAACATTAAAAGATCAACAACAAATTAATTATTGAATTGAAACCTTTTTCGAATTAAAACAAGATTGAAAGGTCAACAACAAATTAATAATTTAAATGAAACATGTTTTCCGATTTAGATCAACATTAGATTTTTTTCCGAAACAACTTTTATTGACGTATAATTGTGGTACTTATTTGAGAGAGAAGCGCCAACAGGCGCCAGTTTAGTGAAACGAACAAAATAAGATGGCCGCCGTCTACATACTGCAGAATTGCCTAAAATACTAAAATACTTAATTTAAAATAATAAAAAAATTATACCATTATATAATCAATTGTTACTGCTGCAATATTTTAAGTTATAAATTTATTATATTTTTTACTAGAATATCTTTTCCAGTTTTAACAACTAGTCCTTTACTTTTCCATGTTTAAGCTTAACCATATTACTTTTTATACTCACATTTTTCTATTGTAATATATATATATATATATATATATATATATATATATATATATATGTAATGTTTTACCCAATTTTTCAATATATCAAAATTCCCGTAATGTTCATATACTAATAAAAGAGTCAAATTTTAATTATTTTTTACTCAATTATTTAAGATTAATGATTAAGATTTTCGTATAAATCAAAACAACAAGATATAAAATGCGAATACGATTATTTGGACAATTTGGAATATATCATTAAAAAATATTCCGACATAGCTGCTTCTCATACGATAAAATTCACTCTAATTATACATATGAGTACATTCCATATATTCAAAAAGATTCAACGCTGCTGATCTATTTTTTTAATGTTTTCGATGGCTTACAGATCTATTGGTTTTCCAACTTTCGTATTTTTACTTTTTAAATGATATTTCCAACAATTAAATATTTTGCAGCTTTTAAAAATTTTATTAATTTGTTATAATTCTTAACAATTTATTTAATTTATTACTCAATTACTCTATTACATCTTCAAATTCTAGATTCTATTCAAATACTATGTTTTGCTTAGTTGTTATTTCTTATGAATGAACAGAAGTTAAAAAGGTTCATTTGAATAAAATATTAATTAAAGTATTCTTCATCCTCTGCTGGTTATGTTAATCATTAAATTAAAATTCTTTTTATTCTTAAGTGTTTTTTTTTTCAATTTTAATCTTTCTTGTACATTTGCGATGAAAGGGAGATAACTTTTTATAGTCAGTTTTTACCAATTTATCGTTTCCATCTGAATTTTTCTTTTTTTTTAATTCTGTATTACTAATCTTATTCTAATTTAAATTAATAATACTATCTTTTAGGGTTAATCTCATTTTAATTTAAACTAATATATATATATATATATATATATATATATATTATATATACACACCAATTTATCGAAAGTCCCTGTTTTTCTATCTTATTTTACTTTATTTTCTATTAAATTAATAATGCTAACATTATCTTTCTAATTACAATTTCATTTTTATTTCTCACTTATATATTTATATTACTTTTTCTTTGTAGCGTCTATGGGGTTAGGGTAGTCTGAGGAAGTCTCATTGACTCGAACAGATAGCTGTTTGTAGCGACCATATGTAACTGTTTACCCCCAAATAAATAAATATATATATAATGTGCTTCATAATTATGTTTAATCTTTTTTATACTCTGATTTATATATATATATATATATATATATTATGATTTCTACAATATATATTATGATTTCTACAATATATATTATGATTTCTACAATATATATTATGATTTCTACAATATATATTATGATTTCTACAATATATATTATGATTTCTATAATATATATATATATATATTATGATTTCTATAATATATATATATTATGATTTTTATAATATATATATATTATGATTTCTATAATATATATATATTATGATTTCTATAATATATATATATTATGATTTCTATAATATATATATATTATGATTTCTACAATATATATATATTATGATTTCTACAATATATATATTATGATTTCTACAATATATATATATATATTATGATTTCTACAATATATATATATATTATGATTTCTACAATATATATATATATATATTATGATTTCTACAATATATATATATTATGATTTCTACAATATATATATATACATATTATGATTTCTACACCATATATATATATATATTATGATTTCTACAATATATATATATATTATGATTTCTACTATATATATATATTATGATTTCTACAATATATGTATATATATATATATTATGATTTCTACAATATATATATATTATGATTTCTACAATATATATATATATTATGAATTCTACAATATATATATATATTTTGATTCCTACAATATATATATATTATGATTTCTACAATATATATATATTATGATTTCTACAATATATATATAATGATTTCTACAATATATATATAATGATTTCTACAATATATATATATATATAATGATTTCTACAATATATATATATAATGATTTCTACAATATATATATATTATGATTTCTACAATATATATATATATTATGATTTCTACAATATATATATATTATGATTTCTACAATATATATATATTATGATTTCTACAATATATATATATTATGATTTCTACAATATATATATATATTATGATTTCTACAATATATATATATTTTATGATTTCTACAATATATATATATTATGATTTCTACAATATATATATATATATATTATGATTTCTACAATATATATATATATATTATGATTTCTACAATATATATATATTATGATTTCTACAATATATATATATTATGATTTCTACAATATATATATATATTATGATTTCTACAATATATATATATATTATGATTTCTACAATATATATATATATTATGATTTCTACAATATATATATATATATTATGATTTCTACAATATATATATATATATATTATGATTTCTACAATATATATATTATGATTTCTACAATAAATATATATTATAATTTCTACAATATATATATTACGATTTCTACAATATATATTTTATGATTTCTACAATATATATATATATTATGATTTCTACAATATATATATATATATTATGATTTCTACAATATATATTTTATGATTTCTACAATATATATATATATATATTATGATTTATACAATATATATATATATTATGATTTATACAATATATATATATTATGATTTCTACAATATATATATATATATTATGATTTATACAATATATATATATATATTATGATTCTACAATATATATATAATTTGATTTCTACAATATATATATATATATTATGATTTCTACAATATATATATATTATGATTTCTACAATATATATATATTATGATTTCTACAATATATATTATGATTTGTAAATATATATATATATTATGATTTCTACAATATATATTTATTATGATTTCTATAATATATATATATTTTATGATTTCTACAATATATATATATTATGATTTGTAAATATATATATATATTATGATTTCTACAATATATATATATATTATGATTTCTACAATATATATATATTATGATTTCTACAATATATATATAATTTGATTTCTATAATATATATATATTATGATTTCTACAATATATATATTATGATTTCTACAATATATATAATGTGATTTCTACAATATATATAATGTGATTTCTACAATATATATAATGTGATTTCTACAGTATATATAATGTGATTTCTACAATATATATAATGTGATTTCTACAATATATATAATGTGATTTCTACAATATATATATTATGATTTCTACAATATATATATATTATGATTTCTACAATATATATATATTATGATTTCTACAATATATATATATATATATTATGATTTCTACAATATATATATATATATTATGATTTCTACAATGTATATATTATTATTTCTAGAATATATATATATATTATGATTTCTAGAATATATATATATTATGATTCCTACAATATATATATATTCTGATGTCTACAATATATATATATTATGATTTCTACAATATATATATATATATTATGATTTCTACAATATATATATATATATTATGATTTCTACAATATATATATATATATATATATATTATGATTTCCACAATATATATATATTATGATGTCTTCAATATATATATATATTATGATTTCTACAATATATATATTATGATTTCTACAATATATATATATGTATATATATTATGATTTATAATATATATATATTATGAGTTCTACAATATATATATATATATTATTATTTCTACAATATATATATATATATATATATTATGATTTCTACAATATATATATATATATTATGAGTTCTACAATATATATATATATATATATATTATGATGTCTTCAATATATATATATATATTATGAGGTCTACAATATATATATATATATTATGAGTTCTACAATATATATATATATATATATTATGAGTTCTACAATATATATATATATATTATGATTTCTACAATATATATATTATGATTTCTACAATATATATATATATATATATTACGATTTCTACAATATATATACATATTATGATTTCCACAATATATATACATATTATGATTTCTACAATATATATATATATATTATGATTTCTACAATATATATATATATTATGATTTCTACAATATATATATATATTATGATTTCTACAATATATATATATTGTGATTTCTACAATATATATATATTGTGATTTCTACAATATATATATATATTATGATGTCTACAATATATATATATATATATATATATTATGATTTCTACAATATATATATATTATGATTTCTACAATATATATATATTATGATTTCTACAATATATATATTATGATTTCTACAATATATATACATATATTATGATTTCTACAATATATATATATATTATGATTTATACAATATATATATATTATGATTTATACAATATATATATATATATATTATTATGTATACAATATATATATAGTATATAGATGACATGTTATCTTCAATATATATATATATATATATATATATATATATATATATATAATTTATATATGTGTGTGTGTCATAGCATGTTTATTGTTTTTACAATATTATTAACCTTTGAACATGTCATACTCAACAGTTTTATTGTGGCTATTAAGTCCAACGAAGAAACTCCAAACCGGATGCTTTGTCAGGATTTACTCTTATTCTTTTTACCTTGTCTTTATTAAAGAATCAACAAAGCAGCAGAGTGGAGCTATTCGTTTATAGCTGATGAATATTATTGGAATATTAAAATATTTCCAATTTTCACAAAAGAATCTGGGATATTCATCGTAGTTATGATTGTATCACTATAAAATCAACCCCCTGACCATTGCTGAGAAGATAAACTGCTCAGTTTAGTTTATGGGACAGAATAAGGAGGGTAAGAATAAAAAGCAAACATGTCAGAATAGTCACCTGTTCAAGAATTAGGGTATATTCAGTCAAGAGACCGAACATATATTTGATATGATGAAAAGCAAAAAAAAAAAAAAATCAGAAATTTTATGATAATAACAACTTAAGTGTTTTTTCTTAAAGATCATGATTGTATCAATATAAAAGATATTCATCATAGATATGATTGTATCAATATAAAAGATATTCATCATAGATATGATTGTATCAATATAAAAGATATTCATCATAGATACGATTGTATCAATATAAAAGATATTCATCATAGATATGATTGTATCAATATAGAAGATATTCATCATAGATATGATTATATCAATATAAAAGATACTCATCATATATATGATTATATCAATATAAAAGATATTCACCATAGATATGATTGTATCAATAGAAAGGATATTCACCATAGATATGATTGTATCAATATAAAGGATATTCATCATAGTTATGATTGTATCAATATAAAAGTTTTCATCGTAGTTATAATTGTATCAATATAAAAAATCCTTAAATAGTTTTCTTAAAGAGCCAAGCAAAATCCATAATGATGAAAATTTAAAATTATTTGAACACAAAACACGTAAAATAGTATTGACAATAAATAATAAAATTTAATATAATTTATTTTTATTTGCAGATGTTCCTGCTTGAACGCTTGTAGTGAATCTGAACGGGTCTATATTTCATTTAATATTTGCAACAGATGAAATCATATTCGTGTTTGGAAGATATAAACCGACATCTGTAGCAAAAACATATCTCAACTTCTAAAGAAAAAAATCGGAATAATTTGTTCTAACAAAATTGATATTCTTGTTTCAGAAAATAATAATTAGTGTAACATGCAAGGACACAGTAAATCTAAACCATATTGAGAAAATCATAATTATTGAAACATGCAAGGACACAGTAAATATAAAAAATATTGTTGTTTAGTTTGTGAATTTTCCTCTTCTCGAAAAAAACATCTAGTGCAACATATTATGAGCCACACTAGAGAAAATCCTTATTTTTGTACAATATGTGCATCGATTTTTTCTCAGACAGAAAATCTAATACGACACATGATAAAGCACGCTGAGGATTGGTGTGAAATTGTTTCTTCTGATAAATCAAAGCTAGCAAATCCCTTAAGAACTCCTTCTGGAGAAAAGCCATATTCTCGTGAACAATATCAATATTCACGTTCTGAGGAACCAGATCTAGCGATGCATGTAAGTACTTACACTGGAGGAATACCATATTCTCATGAACAATATCAATATTCACGTTCTGAGGAACCAGATCTAGCTATGCATGTGAGTACTTACACTGGAGAAATACCATATTCTCATGAACAATATCAATATTCACGTTCTGAGGAACCAGATCTAGCGATGCATGTGAGTACTTACACTGGAGAAATACCATATTCTCATGAACAATGTCAATATTCCCGTTCTGATGAACCAAATATTACAATGCATGTGAGACCTCACAGTGGAGAAAATTCATATTCTCATGAACAATGTCAATATTCCCGTTCTGATGAACCAAATCTCGCGATGCATATGAGAACTCACGGTGGAAAAAATCCAAATTCTTGTGAACAGTTTCAATATTCACGTTCTAAGGAACCAAATCTAGCGATGCATATGAGAACTCACGGTGGAGAAGAACAATATTCCCCTGAAAAATGTCAATATTCACCTGCGAAACCAAATCAAGCGGTGCACATGAGTACTTCCACTGGAGAAAAGCCATATTCTCGTGAACAATGTCAATATTCATGTTCTGAGAAACAAAATCCTGCGAAAGACATGGAAACTCACACTGGAGAAAAGCCATATTTTTGTGAACAATGTCAATATTCGTCTTCTAATAAATCAAATACAGAGAGACACATAAGAACTCACTCTGGAGTAAAACCATATTCTTGTGAACTATGTAAATATTCATGTTCAGATAAATCAAATCTAGCAGCACATATAAGAACTCATTCTGGAGAAAAACCATATTCTTGTGAACTATGTGATTATTCATGTGCACAGAAACAAAATCTAACGAAGCACATGAAATTACACATTAGGGGAAACCCATATTCATGTGAAAAATGTGTATATTCATGTTTTACTAAACGGGATCTAACGAAACATATGAGACACCATAAAATGTGAAAACCATATTCATGTGAACAATATTAATATTAAAGTTCTCGTAAACAAAATCTTTCTACACATTTCAGAACTCACACTTGATAATCTTGTAAACAATGAGTTTATTATTGTTCTTATACATCATCTTTATTGAAACATAAAAATCTACCCTGAAAAAAAAATGCTTACTTGAAATAAGTTAAATGCTTACTTAACATCGTCCGCAGATGTCTTCAGGCTCATCGAGCTTTTTGTTGATTCATTTGAACAGTTTTACCCATGGCATCTCATCACTTACAACCATGATTTTATTTGTGAATTAACTCCCCTATACGTTCCTTATCATCAACAGCTTATAATATAAAACTCTCAAACCGTCACGCACTGGTTCTTTCTCGTTATCAATGGCAAAGATACTGCAAACAACTAAACAATGATTTTATTTGTGAATTGACTCCCCTATATGCCACTCATCATCAGCAGCTAATAATGTAAAACTTTCAAAGCGTCACTTGCTGGTTCTTTCTCGTTTTTATCAATGACAAAGCTACTGCAAACAATTGAAAAATAACCTTAGAAATTGCGGAACCAGATGATCAGTAAATATAGAGTATGAGAATGTAAGGAAGAGCTCAGTTGTCAGATGTCAAACTACAAAAATTACAAGGACCGAAATAAACCGTTACCGCTGCTATTCAAAATTGTAACATGCAACACCCTCTGTTTGAAGCTTAACCAGATATCTTAAGCTGCATAACTCTAAATTATGAGTCTCTCAATTGCAATAACAACGGGCGTCCTGAGCAAAAAAACAAGACCACATGTTGAAAAGGGAAACTACAGAATCAGCTGAACCTTTGCAGAAAAGAAATTGTCTCAGATAAAACAAATTATCGCCTCTTTTAGTCGTGAGAGGACTGAACAAGAGAACCTGCAGGCTCAATATAATATATAAGCCAAATGTAAGAGGAAGGTCATCATAATATATAAGCCAAATGTAAGAGGAAGGTCATCATAATATATAAGCCAAATGTAAGAGGAAAGTCATCATAATATAAAAGCCAAATGTAAGAGGAAATTCATCATAATATATAAGACAAATGTAAGAGGAAAGTCATCATAATATATAAGCCAAATGTAAGAGGAAAGTCATCATAATATATAAGCCAAATGTAAGAGGAAAGTCATCATAATATATAAGACAAATGTTAGAGGAAAGTCATCATAATATATAAGCAAAATATAAGAGGAAAGCCATATAAGCCAAATGCAAAAGGAAAGTCATCATAATATATAAGACAAATGCAATAGGAAAGTCATCATAATATATACGCCAAATGCAATAGGAAAGTCATCATAATATATAAGCAAAATATAAGAGGAAAGTCATCATAATATATAAGACAAATGTTAGAGGAAAGTCATCATAATATATAAGCCAAATGCAATAGGAAAGTCATCATAATATATAAGCCAAATGTAAGAGAAAAGTCATCATAATATATAAGCCAAATATAAGAGGAAGGTCATCATGATATATAAGCCAAATGCAAGAGGAAGGTCATCATAATATAAAGTCAAATGTAAGAGGAAAGTCATCATAATATATAAGCCAAATGCAAGAGGAAAGTCATCATAATATATAAGCCAAATGCAAGAAGAAAGTCATCATAATATATAAGTCAAATGTAAGAGGAAAGTCATCATAATATATAAGCCAAATGTAATAGGAAAGTCACCATAATATATAAGCCAAATGTAAGAGGAAAGTCATCATAATATATAAGCCAAATGTAAGAGGAAAGTCATCATAATATAAAAAAGCTGAATGTAGGAGTAAGTCTTTCGAACATATACCAGAAGGAGTAGTTGATACCTACCTAAAACGGAGGTATTAAACCTAACATAGAAAGGGAGATAATCTATCTTAGTAGAAGTTAGCATCGCCAACAATGTTTATTTAAACAGGGCTGAGCAGGAAAAGATAATCTAGCAGCACATATAAGAACTCATTCTGGAGAAAAACCATATTCTTTTGAACTATGTCATTATTCATGTGAAAAGAAACAAAATCTAAGGAAGCACATGAAATTTCACGTTAGGGGAAACCAATATTCTTGTGAAAAATGTGTATATTCATGTTTGCGTAAAGAAAATCTAACGAAACATATGAGACACCATAAAATGTGAAAACCAGATTCATGTGAACAATATTAATATTAAAGTTCTCGTAAACAAAATCTTTCTACACATTTCAGAACTCACACTTGATAAACTTGTAAACAATGAGTTATTTTTGTTCTTGTACCTCATCTTTATTGAAACATAAAAATCTACCCTGAAAAAAAAATGCTTACTTAAAATAGCTTAAATGCTTACTTAACATCGTCCGCGGATGTCTTCAGGCTCTCTCGAGTTTTTTGTTGATTCATTTGAACAGTTTTAACCATGGCATCTCATCACTTACAACCATGATATTATTTGTGAATTAACTCCCCTATACGTTCCTTATCATCAACGGCTTATAATATAAAACTCTCAAACCGTCACGCACTGGTTCTTTCTCGTTATCAATGGCAAAGATACTGCAAACAACTAAAAAATAACCTTAGAAATTGCGGAACCAGAGGGTCAGTGAGTCCTGAGTGTGAAAATGTAAGGAAGAGCTCAATTGTCAGATGTCAAACTACAAACATTACAAGGACAGAAATAAAGAGTTACTGATGTTATTCAGAGTCAGTATTATGTAACTTCACTCACAAAATTGGCTGAACATTCGGAACAAGATCATCTAACAAATAAAGCGAGTATAAGAAAAGCATAAATATTCCAAAAGAAACCCCAAGAAGTTCCACAAAAAATAGCAAGTACATTCCGGGTGAGTCGATTTATTTTTACAAAGAATAATTTCTACAAAGTTTTTCAAAGACAAATATATTATACTCATAGATACTCTAAATGTCGTCCGTGCATTTCACAGCAGCGTCTTAACCTAGAACAACAAAAGAACCAATAAAAATAGCAATCACGCATTTTATTCATGATCTAAGCTGACCTTCAAATTCCCAGCTTTTCTAACTAACTAAAATGATGACCACACTGTAATATAACTAAAATGATGAGATAAAGATAAAAACCTGCTGTCAAAGATCAAGACTTGATTACCGATGCTTTTATGAAGATGAGTAGTTTTAGGAATGACATAAAGTGCAAGTTTTGCAACATAGAAATACGTAAGCCACATGCCATCCAGCTGTAAGGTTCTGCTGAAAGACGACTACTATAAAATGTGACACAATGGGATGTGTAAATTATGTCGACTAGAAAAAAAGCTGAATGTAACAGTAAGTCTTGCGAACATATACCTGAAGGAGTAGTTGATACGTACCTAAAACGGAGCTATTAAACTTAACATAGAAAGAAAGATAATCCACCTTGGTAGAAGTTAGCATCCCCAATAATGCTTATTTAAACAGGTTGAGCAGGAAAAGATAACAAAATTCCAAGGTCTTTTTACAAGAAAGGAAACTGGACTCTTAGGAAGAATTCTATCATACCAGTAATTATACGATTAACTAGCTGTAAGGTTCTGCTGGAGGACTACTACTATACAATACGACACAATGCAATGTGCAAATATGTTCACTACACAAGAAATTTAATATCAAATGCAGCAGCAAGTCTTACAAACATAAACATAAAATAATCTATTATGTAATTCCTACAACTACGCACCTAAAACGTAACTATAAAACCTGATATCGTTATATGCAACAAGAAAGATAATCAGCCTTAGAAGTTATTTTACAAAACGATGCAATGCTGAGAATAAAAGATAACGAAATATCAAAGTCTTATGTACGACATGAAATAAACTGGAATCTTAGGAAGATGTCGATCATATCGGTAATTATAGAAGCACGAATTAAAATTCGAAACATTCGAGCAAATATATTCGGTAAACCGAAGTAGGATACGATTGTTTTCTTTTAAAATGTTTCAAGCAATGTAAGTTTTTGATACGCATTCGAACGCACATTTTTCTATCTAAAACATAATTCTTAGGAGTTGTAGGGAAACACGTCTCACTTGACTAGCACGTATGCATGATTCAAAGGGTCAGTCATGAAACGAAATGAAAGAGAAAGAAAGGAAAAACCAACATGGCGAGACAGTTTGTTTTATGGTGAATAATCACGTGACTCTGAATGTTGATGCATATGAGACGGTCTATAAAAGTGGACGTGAAGCGAACACGAAGTGAGTTGAGAGAAGGCGTTTTACTTACGCAGACGCGTGGAAGTCGGCTGGAAAGATCGTTGCATTTAGAAGGAAGTTTTTCTAAGAGTGGAATTTAACCGAGAAATTGGTGATTTGAAGTACAGAATAAATAAGACTTGAGCAATTTAATTACAAGGTATTTCAATCCTTGAAGAACGGTAAGTCAAAAACAAAAAGAAATATGGACTTGATATTCGAGTTTTATGGATCTATCACTGGACCGTCTGTCCTGGAATGGGTTGAGAAAGTTGTGAAAATCTATAAACTTGCAAAATTAAAGAACCAGCCACAGTCATTTCATTGAGGTTAAACGGAGGAGCCTATGCAGTCTACCAGCAACTCGGCGATGAACCAGACTGGAGCAAAATCAAGCAGAGCTTGTATACAGCGTTTGGTACGGATCCGTTTGTTGACAACAGCTCACGAGCCGGCGACTTCACCCCAAGGAAGCGGTTGACGCGTACCTAGCCGATTGAGAGAAGTTACCTGTACTGTTTGGTGGAATCAACGACAAGATATTAAGCTGTGACTTTTTAGTAGACTTACCTGAGGAGATCAGTAAACTGTTGTAGGCATCGTCACGAATTGATGAATTAACAACAGACGTGTTATTGGCCCGAGCTCTAAAAATCTGTGAAGAACAGGAACCAATTGCAGCAGCAGCAGCTAGTTTTCGACATGCAATATGGATTCTCTCCCAGGTAGTAATAAGCGTGAGAGCTGAGTTTGCTAAAAATCTGGGGAGGCCAATCATTTTGCTAATGTGTGCCGGAGTTGAAGTGATATAGGGTGTGTATCCACGAGCGCAGAGAACACTACAATGCTATCGCTACAATAAATTTGGACACATATCTCGCAATTGTTCAAGAAATAAAGTTGGGGGGGCATGGTACTATCGCCACCCTTGCCCTCTGCCAACCAATAAACCCAGGATTACCTGTCATTGGCGTTGAAATTGACGATGTGCAGTGTTCGGCATTCGTAGACACAGTTGGCGTTATGACCATCAATGGCTTATCCCTAGCATGTTGTGATGTAGGGGCTATCACGATCTGTACTGAGAAGCATGACACAGCCGAAGTTGACGTTCTGGTGATGCAAGAAAAAACCCTTGGTTACGACATGTTGATTCGAAATTGATGCAATACAAGAACTAGGAAGCGTCATAATCATAGCGGCTGTGGGTGTAACGCTTGGTGGAAGGAAAGAAGCTGTGTAGCTATGTCTATCGAAGAAAAATACTTCAATGCTACATTTGATGACAACAAAAGGGCATGGACTGCGAAGTGGAAGTTGACCAAGAGGCAGTAGATACCAGATCGGCTTTGCTACATCATTTCAGAGTATGCAGTTTCTACCAACAATATGGCTGCAATTTAGGTGTGTCAGAAATTTCGTGAAAAATATTGAATAATTCCACCTCGTCTTTCCAAGCTTATAACTCCTCGAAAAATGTAATTCAAGTCCTAATTTTGTTTCCAATTAAAGGAGCAAAGACCAAGACTTCATTAAAAAAAAACAAAAAAAAACAAAAAAACAAAACAACGTTTTAAATAAAAAGGTTTTAAACTTCGGACTTTACAGGAAAATTTCTAAAAAACACTACTTTTTTGTTTTAAATTTTAATATATTATTTATTGATCTTTTATCTTCAATTCGTAATATATAAAGCTTTGGTGAGTAAATTAATTATTTACTTTTTAATAGACACTTGAAAATGGGGGGGCGTGAATTAAAAATAAACGTTTGTCTAAAATATTATATTCAGTTTATTTGAAAGAGCATAAAAGTTCACATTGACCCTGAAAATATCGTAAACATTGAATCAATAGAAAAATTTTGATAGATTTTTAAAGTTCAAAAAATTGAAAAATACTGAGCTCGTAAAATTCAATTAATTTTATCACTTAAAAAAAACTATTACATTTTATACAACTTTAATAGTTTATTTTGGAAGTATAATCCATAAAGAAAATAAACAACCCACTTTTAACAGAGAAATTACGAAATTATATTTTATTCGCAGTTTCGTGTTAGGGGGGGGGGTCAAAAATTCCAAAAAAAATTCCGATACACCTATGGCACCATATGAAGAACTTCAGACGTAGACTGATAACAGATATGAAAATAGAAAAAAAATCAACATAAAACCATGAAAACCACGATTTAAATATGAAGTGATTTAAAGAGAAGATTAACTGCGAAGAATGAATTTAGGTCATCGTAACACGGTGTTATCATTATTTCGTTTCTCGTGTAAAAATGCCCGTTCATTTTTGAAGCGTCGAATTGTTTTCCTATAAAGTTTATATTAACTTTGTTCATTATTAATACAAAAAAATCAATATATAAAAAAAAATTTAAAACACGATTAAAAATGAAATTATTTAAATAGAAAATTAACTGTTAAAAAGAATTAATTTAGGTCACCACTTTTAAACATAAAAAATTATATTGCATAATATCCGGAAAACGACTTATTTGAAGAAAAGTTAAATGCGATATTCGTTTTCAGCATACCCAAAAAAACTTTTAAAGTTGTCGAAATTAGACTTCCCAAAGGGGGTATTCTCGTTTCCCTTAAAATAAATAAGAAAGGCTTACTTAAAAAAAAGGATTCTGAATGGGAGAAAAATGCAAATAAGAGTTCTCAATCTTTTAAAAAGTGTTTTGCTTCTCTGTCTTTAAAACAAAAGGGTCAAGAGTTGGGTTTTTTCTCGCCCGAAGATTAGCGTCTAAATTAAAATTCATTTTCTCTAAAAATGTTGCAAACTTCTTCTTCCTTCTCTTCTTTAATAAACTTCTCCTTGAAAAGGGGGTGAAGAATTAAATTAATGTTGACGAGTCTCTCTGTCAAGTCTTAGAAGAGAAAGAATTAAAATGTTGACAGGCAATGTTAACGTTTATCCTTTTCAATGAGTGATGTATTTTAGAAACCCTAAATTTCAAACCGTTTCAATAAAGGCCTCTCTGCCCTAAATAAAGTGGTTGAATAAGTTTACGTCGTATGGTCACAGATACGACGGAGTCCCGGGAAAAAAAAGAGTCTTGCTCTCAAGAAATCCTATATGGAACTGATTCGAAGGATGCGCAAAAAGGGGAAATGCTTGGACTGTTTCCCAAACAGCTAATCACTAACAAGCTTCTTCCACTTTTCGGAGATCAGCGCACAGCAACTATCTCGCGAGCAAAAAGGAGGGGGGAGATAGAGAGAGATAGGGCGAGAGAGAAATGTCCGTGAGAACTTAAATGACGAAAAAGGAGGGAGAGAGAGAACGAAAGAATGTCACTCACACACACACACAGTTGCCCAGAGAAAGGCCATTCTGTTCTCACGTCTGCTAGGCGAACGGGGGTAGAGGAGAAATGAGAAGGGTCGCATGAAAGTCAAGGCATCAACTACAACTACTGACCAGAAACGAGAAAGAAAGAAGGGATCACAAAAAGGTCAAGAACGCTGACCTACCACCCCTTTGCATTGTTGAAGGCGACTTATTGATAAAAAATAAAAGTCTAACACTCTCCCGACAAGAAAAAAATGTTTGTATCAGAAATGTGTTTTAAATCTACATCAAACCAAAATTTTAAGGGACTTAATTTATTAATTATTTTAACTGTGAAATGCCGAAATTTAATAAAAAGAAACATGCTTAAAATTTCGAAAACTTTAGTTTCCTATTTGTTTTTATGGAGGTGTTTATGATGTAAAATTATATAGGGAAAATGGGAATAACTACGCTTGATTATGGAGTTTTAATGGCGAGGACTAACAGGCCTTTCGTAGCTATCTGACGAATCCACAATAAGCCAGTCATATTTACTCTGAAAATATGAGTGGGTCCAACGTAGCTTTCCTTTTGATTAAGGAAGCTACTTCATAATAGCGTTTCCTTTGGTTGTCGTTCCATTCGTGAGTTACTGATCAAGGTTTTGTGTCTTTCCAATCTCTGGAATATAGTTGGAAATCGTTGTACATGTTACGTGTATTTCAGAAACAAGTTCTCGGACGTGCATGAATTGGCCTCGACTAAGGCAAGGCACTTAATTGAGCATTGTCAACATCTACACATATTCTTCCTGTTGAACGTCGAAGGGAGTTTTTAAAAGTTTTCTGAACCAACGTTTATCAAAACTACTAACAAGCAATGGCTATATCGATACGTCTGTACAAAAAGATGTCCAAGGAATACCAGGTTGAATTGAACACACAGTTGCGATATCACATTTATTAAAAGATTCAAAGTACAAAGGCAACATAGCAGTCATATTGTTGAACCTTTAAAACGAGTTTGGTTCGATCCAACGTTAATTAGTCAAAGAGGCATTAAACGTTACCATAAAACGCTACTAAAATTACCAACTCATTTCAGATAATTATAATAAATTCCAAATGAGAACTATACAAGAATCCTTAATTTCAGCATCTCGCAATCGGAAACGGAGGAAACTAATGGGATGTACTATTTCAGCGATGCTTTTTGCTTGAGCAATAAACATTCTGATAAAATTAGCAGAGACTGAATACAGTGGGCCCGTTACGAGATCTGGCTTAAGTCAACCTCCGATTAACATCTACTTGGACATCACAATAACACTATGTCGGTTGTTGGTTCGTTTCTACAAAGAATTGACGAGAATGAGCTTTTACGCTTCAAACGCAAGTACAGAAAGGCGGCGTGCAAGGAATACCAGGTTGCACTGAACACAAGGGGGTCGATACTACAGCTATTAAAAGACAAAGAAAGGCAACATAGCAATCATATGTTTAAACCATAAAAACGCATATGGTTCGATCGCACGTAAATTAGTCAACGAGGAACTTACACGCGACCATATCCCTACGAAAATTACTGAACTCATTTCAGATTATTATAATACATTTAAAATGAGAACTATAGCAGAATCCTCAGTTTTGGCATGACGCGATCTAGAACGGGGGATAATAACGGGGGTATATATAATTTTACAATTTCTAGAGTTGAATAAATGGACAATATATACGTTTACACATTCTAGAGCTGAACAAATGGATTTTATATAATTTTACAATTCTAGAGTTGAACAAATGGACTATATATAATTTTACAATTTCTAGAGTTGAACAAATGGACTATATATAATTTTACAATTTCTAGAGTTGAACAAATGGACTATATATAATTTTACAATTCTAGAGTTGAACAAATGGACTATATATAATTTTACAATTTCTAGACTTGCACAAATGCACTATATATAATTTTACCATTTCGAAAGTTGAACAAATTGACTATATATAATTTTACCATTTTGAGAGTATAACAAATGGATTATATATAAATTTACCATTTATAGTGTTGAACAAATTGACTATATAGAATTTTACAATTTCGAGAGGTTAACAAATTGACTATATATATTTTACAATTTCTAGAGTTGAACAAATGGATTATATAAATTTTATAATTTATAGAATTAAACAAATGGACTATATATAATTATACAATTTCGAGATTTGAACAAATGGACTATATATAATTTTGCAATTTCTAGAATTGAACAAATGGACTATATATAATTTTATAATTTCTAGAGTTGAACAAATGAACTATATAAAATTTTACAATTTTTAGAGCTGAGCAAATGGACTATAAATAATTCTATAATTTCTAGAGTTGAACAAATGGGGAGTAGTATTACAACAAGATTACGGAGATGGTTGAGTTCACAGAGATTACCACCATGCATAGCTCTTTATGGAAACACCAATGCGCTAAAATTACCATTTACAAGCCTTGTCGGAGATTATAAAATAACTAAATTGAGATCACCCATACAATATATCTTCTCGAAGGACCCTAAGGTAGCAAGAGCAACCATCGAAGCTTAAATCGAAAAAAAGTGAAACGTTAAGAATTAATTAGCAATAGCAGAAGAAAGACCTAAAACAAAAGCTATCTTAAGTACGATAGCGAAATGTCACGCAGGGTTGGGGGTTTAGTTTAGTTTAGACAAAGCTGCTCTCTTGCAAGACGTCCGAAGTTGCAAAGATTTAAGAATTGCAGGAATATGCCAACACGGATAAAATGGGAGTCCATGATTCACAGAAATATTAAATGGTCAGAAATTTGGCTTCATAATTTAATGCAGTGTATCACCCCCCCCCGAGCCCGGCTAATCCCAAGCAATGGAATAAAGCAAATTCGCCTTTATGCAAATTATGTGGGAAAACCAGGTTGTTAAACACATCCTTAGTTGTTGCCCATCAGTTTTAGCAGATGATCAGTACAGATAGAATCACCATGAAATACTAAGTACAGATAGAATCACCATGAAATACTAAGTACAGATAGAATCACCATGAAATACTAAGTACAGATAGAATCACCATGAAATATTAAGTACAGATAGAATCACCATGAAATACTAAGATAAGTTGTAGAGATACTTAGCACAATGTAAAACCATAGAATTTACTAAATAAGGTACAACCCCCCCCCCCCGAAAGGACACAACTCAAAATTTAACGTATTTCGGGAACTACAGGTAGAGTATTAAAGGCTGATTTAGGCAGCAGATTAACATTTCCGGAAAGTATGGCCCAGTCACAATTACGCCCAGATATAGTGTGTTACTCGGACAATTTAAAAAATAATTTCATGTGTATTAACGATCCCATGGGAAGAATTCCACGAGAAAAAAGTCTTAAATATGATGAATCAATAGAGGCTTGTATGACAAACGGATAGAAAGCTGTTTTTTTACCAATGGAGGTGGGAACGCAAAGCTCTAACAGATATTGTTTTAATAGGTTTAAAAAACGTAATGCCTTAAGTACCATAACGGACACAGCTGAGTGGACGGCGAAATGGTAGTGCTTCAAACAAAATAGTCCAGGCTCCATAGTAAAGATAAAAGCAGTTACTAAAAAAAAAAAGTATATGATATGCCCTAAGGTGGCCTATTATGTGGACAATCAAAGATAAAATATTCCGTGAAAGGAATAAATAAATATATACTGTGTTTTTAATACTGAAAGATAAGTTTATTTACGTATTTACATAGAGACTAATAAAGCGTGTTAACGTTCAGGAACAAGTCTCTGTTCAAAAGGTCCGGTGAATCCGGTGACTCGGTTCATTATGTAGAATGTTCTGGTTGGTTACCTATCTCCTCCCTCCAACACCTCCTTCCAAGCCAAGTTCTCCTTGAAGAATTTTGCTTAATACCGCCTGCATGCAGCAGAAAGAGGGTGAGCCATAGACTGATCTGCTCTGGCAGGGTCGGCTTAGGGAGGCGGTATGATGTTGAAAGACACAAAACCGCTCAATGAACTAAGCCAAAAAACATCACTGATGATACCCTGCAGGAATAAGAAAACTTAGAAGGGTTGATATTCGAACATATAGACATGACTTCTATTGCCGAGGGTTGAGTCTCTTGATTGGCGGTAATCATGCCACCCTGCAATGATGATTTCCGAAAGGATGAAACACTAGTGTCTTTAGGTATTTAATAATTATTATTGTAAATAATAATGTCAGTCCCCTTAAGAAACTTGTTTCTTATCGTTAAGCACTTTCAGTTGTAATGAAGTTAGTTAACTTTGCTAATAGTTGTAATAAAATTAGTCAACTTAGCTAACATGCGCAGTTCGTCAAAAAATGATTAAATCACTCTGACTGTTGGCATGTAAGACTTGGACTCGTTGACATTGTCTCAGGGAGCTGTGTCAGATGAGAATGTGTTGTAGTGTCTTCTTGTTTGGTTTGGCAGCTCTTGGGTATAGGGAGGGGATTGCTGATTGGGCAAATGTTGTTTTTAACCATTTCATGGACATCTTTTTTAGCTGGGATATTTGCTCCACAGAAAAGACATTGTTTCTCAGAAAATTAGATTTCTGACATGCTAACTTTTCCTTCTCAATGTCCTTCTTGTTTGGGCAGTAATGTTTAAATATCTTTTGCCATTGCTTACAACTTTCTGTGAGTTTTTGGTATTTTATTTTTGTGTATTCCATTGACCAAATCAATATCCTTTTTTCCCTACTCCACTGGGTTTGGGCAAATTAAGCAGTGTTAGATTTGGTGAAATTAATCGCTGCTTCACTAAAAGCTTTCTTCTCAATTGACTCTCTGGCATCTTTCGGAAGATATTTGTGTAGTTGAAATACAAATGAAATAAGTTCTTAGTTGTAGTTAATGTTGTTTTTTTCTATTATTAATTGAGCCTCAAATACTGTTTTCCCTCCCTCATTTCTCATACCTTAATTATGCGAAACAGTGAAGAAGAGAGACCACTTTAATTGGTTATAGTGTCATTTCTTATTGGTTCTTGTTTGGTCTTGCCGGATTACAGGCCTAGAATTAGACTGGTTATAGTGCCTTTTCCTAATAGTCTTTGTTTGGTCTTGCTGGTTTCCAGGACTAGAATTTGACTTGTTTGGTGGAATGTCCAGCTTAGTATTGTTACCTTTGGCAACATCACTAGGAGAAGGTGCACCGTTATTTTCCTCATTTGAGCCAGAGCCTAGCCCTACTGGGGTGATCTTTTTATCCTGGACGACATCCTGACAGTTGATTTAATAGTACAGTAATCTCATGTACAGAGAGACTGAGGTTGGTGTCAAGTGTGAATTCTCATATGTGTTGATATTTAAACAAGAATATCCACAAACTTCACAAAAATGTGGCTTTTCCCTTTTTTTGTTTTATTTTACTTCAGTCGAAGTTCTCAGAAAACAAAGGGTTCACAACCTGGCGCTAACACTTGAAATCTATATAAGATACATAGATATTCGATTGTTCCATTTAAGTTCTTTATATCTCAGAAACTGAGTTAGTAAAAAAATTGAGAACATACTTTTCCTCTCCCAATTAACTATTTTCGAATGTTCCATTAAACTTACTTAGTGTTGTTACTTGTGGCAACATAACTAGAAAATACCGTTATTTTCCTCATATGATCCAGTGCTTAGTCATACTGAAGGGATCTTTTTATCCTGGGCGGAATCCTGCCAGTTGATTTTGTTTTAGTTGTCATTTTAATTTAAATTCGAATATTTGGTCAGGGTTTACTTTAAATTCGAATATTGAAAGTATCCTCATAGCAGAGCACCTGATAAACGTCTGTAGAGAGAGAATGAAGACACCCTGGCTTGGTGTCTAGTAGGCATTCAGTTTTCCCCTACTGTTAGTTCTCATATGTGTCACTAATGTTGATATTGAAAACAAGAATATCCACAAACTTCGCAAGAATGTGGCTTTTCCCTTTTTGTTTTATTTTACTTAAGTCGAACTTCTCAGAAATCAAGGGGCCCTCAAACTGGGGCTAACACTTGAAATCTATATGAGACACATAGATATTCGAATTTTCCATTTAAGTTCTTTATATCTCAGACACTGAGTAAAAAATTGATAACATACTTTTCCTCTCCCCAATTAACCATTTTTATACGTTGTAGTATATTTTTACGTTTCGTCTCTTGGTCTAATGTGGATTAACCATAGTGAGGAGCTCTTATTTGAGCAGCGAATACTATGTCTTTTTTAATATTTGGTCAGGGTATACTTCGATGAAAAAGAATTCCCATGCCAAGTTGTTCTGGCAAACCCCTGTACAGAGAGATCTTACACACTCGAGGACAATGTCTAGTAGGCATTCTAGTTCTCTCAAGTGTGAGTTCTTGTATGTGTCATTAACGTTGATTTTCAGTAAAAAGAACATCTACATACTTCACAAGAATATGGCTTTTCCTTCTTTTTATTTTACTACAGTAAGTTTTAAGAGATCAAGGGTTTCCCTCCCGGAGCTAACACTTGATTCTGTTATGATTTAAATTTATATCCAAGGGCTATTTTTAGAATACATTATGTTCCCTTTATGGCTGTTATTTGTATTTCGGTACAGCTTGGTCTTTCAGGGATTGCTTCTCAGCATTTCCGAAGATTCTTTTTTATTAAGCCAGTTGCTCATATCATAACCGGTATAATGTTTCTTTCAGAGACCATGTCGTTTTAAAATTATTTTTTAGGTCCTTGTGTGAGTTTTCATATGTCCAACTAAATTTGATTGTTGAGAAAAAGAATATCCGCACACTCCACAAGAATATGGCCTTTCCCCAGTGTGAGTTCTCATATGTATCACTAATTTTGATTTTTTAGTAAAAGAATATCCACATACCTCACAAGAATGTGGCTTTTCCCCAGTGTGAGTCCTCATATGTATCACTAATGTTGATTTTTCAGTACAAGAATATCCACATACTTCACAAGAATATGGCTTTTCCCCGGTGTGAGTTCTAATATGTTTCACTAATTTTGATTTTTCAGTAAAAGAATATCCGCACACTTCACAAGAATATGGCCTTTCTCCAGTGTGAGTTCTAATATGTTTCACTAATGTTGAGTTTTCAGTAAAAGAAGATCCACACACTTCACAAGTATATGGCTTTTCCCCAGTGTGAGTTCTCATATGACTCACCAACTTGTATTTTTCCGTAAAAGAATTTCCACACACTTCACAAGAATGTGGCTTTTCCCCAGTATGAGTTCTTATATGTCTCACTAGATTTGATTTTTTACTAAAAGAATATTCACATATTCCACAAGAATGTGGCTTTTCCTCAGTGTGAGTCCTCATATGTATCACTAATGTTGATTTTTCAGTACAAGAATATCCACATACTTCACAAGAATATGGCTTTTCCCCGGTGTGAGTTCTAATATGTTTCACTAATTTTGATTTTTCAGTAAAAGAATATCCGCACACTTCACAAGAATATGGCTTTTCCCCAGTGTGAGTTCTAATATGTTTCACTAATGTTGAGTTTTCAGTAAAAGAAGATCCACACACTTCACAAGTATGTGGCGTTTCCCCAGTGTGAGTTCTCATATGACTCACCAACTTGTATTTTTCCGTAAAAGAATTTCCACACACTTCACAAGAATGTGGCTTTTCCCCAGAATGAGTTCTTATATGTCTCACTAGATTTGATTTTTTACTAAAAGAATATCCACATATTTCAGAAGAATGTGGCTTTTCCTCAGTGTGAGTTCTCATATGCTTCAGTAAATATGATTTTCCAAAACAAAAATATCCACACACTTCACAATAATGTGGATTTTCCCCGATATGTATATTCATATTTAAATTCTTCCTGCAGCAAGATTATCACTACCAAGTTATAAACAATATGAGATTTTTATCCTGACTGTTTGAGTTTTAATCTGGAGTTCTGGATGTAAGTTAGATTTATGCTAAAGAAATTTCAATTTGTATCACTTAGTTTATTTGATAAGAGATATTTCGTCGCGTGAAAGTTAAAATATTCTCTTTTGTAAATTAGCAGATTTTTTTTTATTTTAAATGTGATATCTTATGATTCATAAAAACATTTTACAAAGTTAAATATAATGTTCTTATTACTATTTGCTAAGCAATCCAGATAAAATAACGCTTCACACATATATGTCTAATAATGTTGTGTGCAGTTGTTTTTGGTTGTCTGCCACGTTAAGCAAGAATTGTGTATAGAATACTGTTTAAGGAGAAGGATGGTCTCTTAATTTTCATTAAAAACAATCAAGCAGGAACATCTGCATATAGAAAATAAATGAAATTTAATATTGTAATATAATTGTTTATTTTAATCGAGCCAACAAAACAAGAAACATAATTATATAAAACATTTAAAAATCACAGAAATAAACACTTAATTCACATTCGTATTTTTTTAAATGTAAAATACTCTTCATAGTATTTTGTAATAGATGAAGTAATTATGCAATTAATAAACAAACAAAAAAAAACAATAATATACTAATAATGCAATTAATAAAAAATAAACAATAATATAGTAATAATTTCTAGGAGCAATAAGCATAGTGGCTAATAATAAAATCATATTGCTAACAATAGAAATATTATAATTTTATAATACAGGAAAGTGAATTTGAATACTTTTAAGTTGGTACTTATTCACTTATTGAACCGTGCTGAAATAATAACGTTATTATTTCAAAAGCCATTCTTAACGTGGGGAGAGGAGGCTATTTTTTAAAAACTATTTTGTAATTTCAGTTCACAAATCAACTAAAATATTATCGTAAAATTTCAAGTTAACTTGAAAATACTATTTAGAAATAGCAAGGTTCACTAAGTAAGCAAGCACCTTTAAAAGTAATAATCAAAATTATTATTCATATATTCTTTAATTTCTTTACGATTTTTATCCTAATTATTTTTCACCTTCTAATAGTATACATTAGTAAAATGTACTAATGTTGAAAGTTTAATATGAATTTAAATATGACCTGTAAAATGTGTCTATTCAATTTATGTTCTACGAACTAAACTTATTTCTTTCTTTTGCATATAAATATTAATGTTGTATCTATAACCAGTAGAAATTTTAGTGTCTTTTAAACCTTTTTATTTCGCTTTAAAATTACATTTCCTTTACTTTTTAAGGAGTTTTAGGGACAAAAAGCATACAACTACCATAGTTGCTACTGATAATAATAAAAATATATTTCTAGCAACAGAAATGTAATAAGTTTATAATACAGGAAAAGTGAATTTAAATACTCATTAACTTAAAGTTAATAATAAAAATCAATGTATAATCTAGTTAATTAGCAACGGATACTAATATGGTTATTTAAAATAGCTTTCGTTGCAAGTCATATGTGTGGAAATATCGCCGTTTATTCCCTCCAATGTTTTTAACGTCTGATAATACATACTTGTATACCAACAAAATTTATTTTTTTAAATTAACATCTGATAATACATATTTGTATACCAAAAACATTTTTTAATTAACGTCTGATAATACATACTTGTATACCAACAAAATTTATTTTTTTAAATTAACATCTGATAATACATATTTGTATACCAAAAACATTTTTTAATTAACGTCTGGTAATACATATTTATACCAACAAAATTTATTTTTTTTAAATTAACATCTGATAATACATATTTGTATACCAAAAACATTTTTTAATTAACGTCTGATAATACATACTTGTATACCAACAAAATTTATTTTTTTAAATTAACATCTGATAATACATATTTGTATACCAAAAACATTTTTTTAATTAACGTCTGGTAATACATATTTATACCAACAAAATTTATTTTTTTAAATTAACATCTGATAATACATATTTGTATACCAAAAACCTTTTTTTTAATTAACCTCTGATAATACATACTTTATACCAACAAAATTTATTTTTTTAAATTAACATCTGATAATACATATTCGTATACCAAAAACATTGTTTTAATTAACGTCTGATAATACATACTTTATACCAACAAAATTTATTTTTTAAATTAACATCTGATAATACATATTTGTATACCAAAAACATTTTTTTAATTAACGTCTGATAATACATATTTATACCAACAAAATTTATTTTTTAAATTAACATCTGATAATACATATTCGTATACCAAAAACATTTTTTAATTAACGTCTGATAATACATACTTGTATACCAACACAATTTATTTTTTTAAATTAACATCTGATAATACATATTTGCATACCAAAAACATTTTTTTAATTAACGTCTGGTAATACATATTTATACCAACAAAATTTATTTTTTTAAATTAACATCTGATAATACATATTTGTATACCAAAAACATTTTTTTAATTAACGTCTGATAATACATACTTTATACCAACAAAATTTATTTTTTTAAATTAACATCTGATAATACATATTTGTATACCAAAAACATTGTTTTAATTAACGTCTGATAATACATACTTTATACCAACAAAATTTATTTTTTTAAATTAACGTCTGATAATACATACTTTATACCAACAAAATTTAGTTTTTTTAAATTAACGTCTTGACAGCTGTGAATTGGGTATCTTTTCATTCAACAAATTATTTCATCCAATGCTTTTGAATGAATTGTTATTCGACTGTTTTTTAATTAACGGCTGATAATACATATTTGTATACCAAAAACAATTTTATTTTTTTAATTAACGTCTTATATTACATATTTGTATACCGAAAATGCTGAGTGTGTTGAATTTGTCTTTACAATCATCTTTTTAACGGCTTTAAAGTGTTTCTCCTTTTACCGTCGACGGTTTTGAGGGTTGCTACACCTGATGTTTTATCTGCTTTATTTATCAATTTTACACGTCGTTTATATTTTATGCATTAAACATGATAAACAATATGGTTACAATTTGTTGTGGCAGAGAGAGGGGAACTGTATCGGTTTTAGTTTTCTTACGTTCGTTGACGGAGTATAAAAGCCAAGTGTCGTAAACTATTCAATAATTTCACGTAAAAATTTAATAAACGAAATATACTGAAAAAGTATTCTTATTGGTGTTTAAAAACAACACACAGCAACTGAGATACTATGGATTATGCGCCATATCAGCAGCTGTAAGTTGTGATATGTCTGTTTACATCACATTTAAGTTTTGCATGTTTATATAGTCTAGAAAACAGGGAACAGAGAGAGAATCTTAAATGTTTTCATGAACTTCTTTTTTTCGTTAAGTCAAAATTTAAAGGGGGAGATAAACAAAAGAAACTCATATAAGTCTACAAATTTGAATAGAAACGAACTGGAGTATGATGATGTATTATAACGAGGTACATTGATGCAGTGCAACACTAGATCAACAAGTCAAACAAACACAAAATCTTTGTTACTGTATCTTGTCGATATTTAATGTGCATTAATCGTCGGCCATGTTTTGTGTAGACAAAGCAACAAGTACTGCTGATAGTAGTGAATTTTCCCTTACAACCAGTTTGTTAACGACTTTAAAGTGTTTCTCCCTTTACCGTTGAATGTTTTAAGGGTTGTTACACCTAATGTTTTATCCGCTGCAATCAATTTTACATGTTATTTATATAGTGCTGAAATTATATTAAATAATAAAATAAGCAGTGGATAAGTAAATGTCATATTAAAAGATATGTAATTCAATGAACCCTGAGTATCTGCAGTTAATTATCTTCTTTACTGTTTGTATATATAGCAAATTTTACCCGGCCATTAAATTGAACTTATGTAAACTGCCTGTTTTTAAACTTGAATCACAAATTTTAAGCATTTTTAAAAGTTATGTTTTGCAGAATAGTAAAAAAATTGTGCAAATTGAAAAGAAGTTATAAATTGATATATTGTTACATATAAAATATCAGACGTTGTTGACGATAAAGTTAACTAATGTGCAGATTGACAAAACTTACTTCTCATTTTCAGCTGCCACCATCCATTTTGCATATTGTTTATGATGTTCACACCAGGTGGTATGACGTCATAAAATTGTAATGGTGTAAGAGTTGTTTAGAAAATAGACCAATAGTATCTTGGATAATTTGTATTATGTGTAAGGAGTGTGTAACAACTCACCTCCCAAATCGATTGATCCTTAAAATGTTTATGTGTTGTATCAATATTAATACATTTTCACATAATAATCAGACAATATATATTGTGCAGTTGTACTTCATTCTTACGTGAATTTTGGATTAGATAAGCTTACCTAACATTTCTGAGCTGGCACTATCCATTTTGTTTGTGGTTTATAAATTGCAGAATTAAGAGGTATAAAATTATTTAATTAGAACTAGAGCACAAGTTGTTCATGGGAGAGACTTTATAGAATTTTATGATCTCCACAGAATATGTTCTTACAAAGTGTTGAAACATGTTGAATTAAAATTTGCTACCCTAGTTTTTAAGAGTTTGTAACAGTTTCTATATTTAAAAAAATTGTTTCTCCACAATAATTCATATATTTTTTCAAGTTTAAAGAAAAGGTTTTACATTATTATATTTTTAGGGGTCAGTGAAAATTTTATGTTTGACTTATGTTTTATTCCAAAGGAATCACCATTTATCAAGGCCGAGATGCCACTCGAGTATAAGGGTTAATAAGCACACAGTGGTCAATGTGACACTGTTGTAGTAATTGTTAGTGGAAATTTGGTAAATTCGATTACTTAAGGGGAACGCATCAAGAATTTTTTTATGTTGGACTTGATAATGAACATATTATAGTCAGCCAGAAAGCAGGCAAATGGAAGAGAATTTCACAGGTGTACAGTTCTAAGAAAGAAACTTTGTTCATGGAATCTGTGTTTTGATTTAGGCACAGATAAAAAGTGGGGGAAATTATTGATAGTGTTTTCAGTTAAACATGTGTTTTTCCTGAAAGTTTGGCGAGGGGGACTATAGATTAGAGCTCAGACGAGCAATTTCCATGAAAATAATGATTAAACAGAGACAAGCTCATGATGTCTCTTCAGTGAGAAAAAGGTTGCCGGGAAGAGAAAATGGCATCCCCTCTTGGCTACAAAGTCTATTTTGAACTCCATGAAGGCAGGATAAGTCGTTTCTAGCAGCTTTTGCAAAGTTGTGGCAACAGTACTCCATCCTTGGACTACCTGGCTCTTATACACGTAGAGAATTGTATCAGGAGTGAGATATCTACTTAATCGATAGAAGGATCCCACAATTTTTCCAGCGACCTTGGCAACAGACTTGATGTGTGTGTTCCATTACAGATCCGGAAGAAAAGTCAAGCCTATGATTTTGTCAAAACAGTGGGCCTCCCCAAGATGAGAGCCATTCATTTCAATTGATGGCAGATGAGGATCAGAGCGTTGATCATGTAAACACAAAAGCTTGGTTTTAGATGAATTAAAAGTAATCAGCCATCTCTTTCCTCATTGTACCACATGCACAAGATCAGAGGAGAGAGAGAGAGAGAGAGAGAGAGAGAGAGAGAGAGAGAGAGAGAGAGAGAGTACTTTGTCATTTATTGTCTTTGATGTGTTGCCATAGATGGTAGTGCCGGTAGCATGAATGTCTATGAATGATCTAAGGATATGACTTGGAAGATCATTAATGTAGATTAGGAAGAGAGTTGGTCCATAGATGGACCCCTGTAGCATGAATACAGAGAACTTCCGAACCTATCAGAGAGAAATGATTTATTGAGAAAATATTTCTAGCTATACTGTAACTAGAAATCTTGTGACGCAGACCATTATGCAATACTCTCTCAAATGCCTTTGATATGTCGAGAACAGCTGCCCTAGAAAAGAAGCCTTTGAAGAGAGATTCGCTAAGCCTATGAGATATAACCGTTAGCACATCTTCTGTACATCTAGTAGAACGGAAACCATATTATAAGTCACTAAGATATTTACTTTTGCTGACGTGGTTGACTACTTATCTACTAAACACAGATTCCAGCAACTTACTCATGATGCACAGGAGACATAGGTCTCTACTTAGAGGAAATGACCGACCACTTGAATTCACAAATAAAGGTCATACTGATGAGGTTTTCCGAGGTGTTGGAAAGCAATTCTTCTTAAGACTATGCTTAAACAGCTTTATAAGTATGGGAGCTAGTCCTGGTTGAAGATTTTTCAACACTATAATACGAATGCCGTCATGGCCAGTTGCTTTACTGGAATCAAGGTTCTTGATTAGCTTGGCAACATCATGCACAGATATTTTTATGTCGCATTGAATGTTTTCAGATACAGAAGGAAATCCTGGGGCTTGGCGGCCTTGGTCGCATAGCGTAGAATTACCTGCAAAGTTTTTGGCAAAGTGTTTGGCTTTGTTTGATGCTGACGAGATTACCTCAGGTAAATTGATGATAGCTGGGATAGAGCACACGTTAATGTTCAGGATCCTGTTCACTATTTGTTAAAACTGTATCAGATCTGACGGAATGCTTAATTGTAGGTATAGACTGCTGCATACCCTCGAAGAAATTCCAGCAAAATCCTAACAGCCAGTCGTGGTTCTCTCCAGAATGTGCTGCTACCATAGCGCACAGAAATCATTTTTCCATTGCCCCTAACATTATAGATGTATTTAAACTAAAGCCGCTTTCAGGACTGCCAGCAACTACTGTAAAAGATAATAAAGAAGGCAAGAGATGTGTATGTTCAGTCTTTAAATCCAAAGTAGCTAAGCAGCAGCTAGGTTCTTATCAAATAGACAACAGGGTCCTGAACAGAAGTGTGTGCTCTATCCCAAACAATCAATGAACCTGTAGCAGAAAACATGCTATGCAACATACAGATATCTGTGCATGATGTTGCCAAGCTAATTAAGAACCTTGATTCCAATAAAGCAACTGGCCCTGACGGCATTCTAATTATAGTGTTGAAAAGGCTTCAACCAGAACTAGCTCCAAGACTTAGCTGTTTGAGTGTTGTCTTAAGGAGAATTGCTTCTTAACACCCTGGAAGATCTCATCAGTATGCCTTATATTCAACAATTAAGGTGATTGGTTATCTTCCTCTCAGTAGAGACCTATGTCTCCTGTGCATCATGAGTAAGTTGCTGGAATCTGTGTTTAGTAGATAAGTAGTCAAACACATCAGAAAAAAAAAACATCTTAGTGACACTCAATATTATTTCCGTTCTGCTAGATGTACATCAGATGTGCTACTCGTTATGATTAGCGAATCTTTATTCAAAGTATTTTGGTAGAGTATTGCATAAAGGCCTACTTCACAAGATTTCAAGCTACAGTATAGCTGGAAATGTCTTCTCAATTATTAAATCATTTCTCTCTGATAAGCTCATAAGAGTAATGGTTGATGGGCAGAAATTAGCACCTCTCAGTATTAATGCTGGAGTTCCTCAATGGTCTATCCTTGGACCATCTCTCTTCTTGATCTAATATCAATTATCTCCCAAAACACATACTTACATCATTTGTAGATTTATGTTGACAACACTACCATCTGTGGCAACACATCAAAGGCAATAAATGACCAAGTCTTCTCTGATTCTCTCTCCTCTTATCTTGAGTAGTCCAATAGGGAAAGAGGTGGCTGATTACTTTTAATGCATCTAAAACAAAGCTTCTATCTTCATATCATTAACGCTCTGATCCCCATCTGGCACCAACTGAAATGAATGGCTCTCGTCTTGGGGAGACCCCATCTTTTGACATGCTTCTGGGCTTGACATTTACTTCTCATCTGAAATGGAACATGTACATCAAATCTGTTGCAAAGGTCGCTGGAAAAATGGTGGGATCCTTCTACCACCCCAGTAGATATCTCACTGCTGATGCAATTCTCTATCTATATGAGAGCCAAGTACATCCAATGATGGAGTACTGTTGTCATATCTGGGCAGGAGCTGCTAGAAGCATCTTATGATGCCTTGACAGACTTCAAAATAGACTTTGTAGTTTAGTAGGGGAATCCCTTTTCTTTTCCCTGCAACCTCTTTCTCACAGAAGAGATATTGCGAGTCTGTCTCTGCTTTATCATTATTTCCATGGCAAGTGCTCGTCTGAGCTCCAATTTATTCCCCCGCCAACCTTTCATGAAAAACACCCGTCTAGATGAAACCACTGTCAATAATTTTACCAACTCTTTATCTGTGCCTAAACCGAAACATATTCCCTAAACAAAGCATCTTTCTTAGAACTGAACGCCTGTGGAACTCTCTTCAGTTCGTCTACAATTTTGTTGTCTTCAAGTCCAACATAAACAAATTCTTGATGAACCGTCCCAATAAATAATTAAATTTACCAAATTTCTACTACTAACGATTACTAAGAAATTATCCCATTGACTACTGTACATTTAATAACCCTTATCCTCGAGTGGCCTACGGGCCTTGATAAGTCGTGACCTTTTCTTTAAAAAAAAATTATGAACAGCTTTTTCTTTTCAATATAAAAATTCTTCTTCTTACATCCTCCAATAATATTTTCAGCCTTTCTGTTTGACAAAGTTTCATATTTTGAAGAAAATATTTGGAGCAACCATTTATAAATTCAAAGGCTAACTAACCCTCTAATGAGAATAAGAATCATTTTGAAACGTTCGAGCTTATAGGACTTGCCTTTTTTAAGTTGAGCATAAAAATAGTAAAGACTGGTGCTTAAAAAAGGTATGGTATATGTAATTCTTTTATCTATCAGTGATAATTTAGGGAGAACAGAGTAAAAGATTGGTAGACGACATTGTGAGAGATGCGGCACTTGGTGAGTTAAATGCAAGCTAAAACTTATTTATAAAAATATTTATCAAAGTTATGGAGTATAACTCAATCCCTACACAAAGTAATACAGAATTTTTGTGAAATTATTAAACAGATCTTGCTGGGTTAATATCGACGCATTACATACGGAAAAAACGGTTAATTAAACAGCAGAAGCACCAGATAAAAACTATACAAGTTCTATAATTGAATACCCTCTCAAAAAAATAAAATAAAAATAATAAAAACGAGAAACAGCACAAAAAATGCTTACTCCGGGCAAAATGGCCGCTATTGAAAACTACTAGAGACAACATTGGATTATGGAGATGTCGATAACTTAATTACTTTTTGCCGGCCCCAATTTTGAATGTGATATTCGTTCATAACACCCGGGAAAACCTATAAAATGGATATTTTAATGGTAAGTTATGTTGCATCCCTCTGCCTTTTCTACAAGTATTTTAGTGGTGAATGCTCTGACGAACTGCAATCACTTGTGCCCCCACGACGTGTGCACCCTCGACAAACCCGAAAGGCTGCTAAATCACACCCCCACACTGTAGAGATCCCTAGATGTAAAATATCTTTTTACTCCAATAGTTTCTTCCCCAGACCGCTAGACTCTGGAATTCTATTCCAGGTCCCTGCTTCCCCAACAGTACTGACGTGCAGAAGTTCAAGTGTAACATGAACCGACACCTTGCTGCCCAAATCCCTACATAGTACCCCAGTAGTTGTTGCCCCTGATAGTAGCCCCCTACACCAAAGTGGCAATTTGCCTTGTTTGGGGTGAAAATGTAATAAAAAAAACAAAAAAAAAAAACATTGGTGTATTATCGATATTGACAAAAAAAAACAACTTATATTACAAAGAAATGTTACCCAATGCAATATAAATTAATTTCTTCCAACCTGGACAATTTTTGTTTTTTATATATTTAACATATTTTTAAGTGTTTATTAACTTTGAAAATTACTGCTGACGATTCCGTTAGAAAAAGGATTGGCTGACATGAGTTGGTCATTTTGGGAGTTCCGATAATCGCTCATGAATCGAAAATTAAATCAAAAACTTGCAGAAATAAATCTAATAAATGTCATGGTGACACTTTTTGTAAAGTTTTATTATGCCTAATTATATTTTAATTATATTTATTGTTTATTAAATTGCTAGTTGAAAGTACAGAATAGTTAATATCACATGGACTCCAACCCCCATCACAAAAGAGTAATAAAGAAAAATCAAAATGTTTCTCCTCGTACCAACCACCGCCCAAAAATATGAAACTGCGAACATTGACAACATGTCTCGTCGACCGGTAATTTGTGAATATGTTAAAGTTATGAAGGAATCTAAAATATTTCAATATTTTTTTGTTTTGTTTTTTAGTTTCTTATTTACGGATTTTTTTATGCGAAAAAAAAACAAAAAAAAACAGTATATTTTAATTTCTAGTTTAATTCAATTTCGATTTATTCTAATCGATGATGATAAATGGGGGCTCATTTCATGTAAACTTTATAAAAGAAACTGATCAGCGTTAAAATAGCAAACAGAATTCGCTAGCGACAAAATAGGTAAGACAGACAATAAACAGATAAAAAATGTAAAATTTAAAACCATATTGAAAAAAAAATCAGTTTTTCTGTTCAGTTGTTTAACAATTTGATAAACTTCGAAATAAATTTTTGTCATTATGGAAATTGCTCAGAAGTCAAATAAGTTTTACTAAAATAAGCATTATTATTATTATTATTATTATTATTATTATTTTTTTTTATTTTTTTTTTATTTTTATTTTTTTTACTAAATAAGCATACCAAAATACCAAAATATAAATATCAGATTGAATAATATATTTAAGGTGATTTTATTTTTTAAATTTAGAATTCATATTTTTTATTCACGTTTGTTATAAAGAATGGTGGAATCAATAAACTTATTTAAATTTTTAAGATTAATTTAAAAGTTAGTGATTGAATAGTTTTATAAGCGTAAAAAAGATGAAATAACTAACCTTTCATTCCAGGAGTTCAATACGAAAAAAAAAAGAAAAAAAAAATCGGGATGAATTCGTTATTTTCTTTTGTGTTCAAAACAGAAAATTTGTTTTGTTTGTTAAGATTTCTTTAGTAATTTTACCGAACTTTTGTTTTGTGTGTTGAATTCATTAAGAAATAAAACATATAAAAATATAAAAGAATCAAAATTAAAAGATGAAAAACATTATTTAAACGTGAAATTATTTAAAGAGAAAATCAACTGCTTAAGAAGAATGAATGTAGGTCATCGTAATAAACCGGTGTAATCATTATTTTGTTCCTTGTGTAAAAATGATCGTCCATTATTGAAACGCGTCGAATTGTTTTCCTATAAAGTTTATATTATATTTTTTTCATTCTGATAGAAAGAAATCAATAGATATATAAAAAAAAGTAAAACACAATAAAACGTGAAATTATTTAAATAGAAAATTAACTGTTGAAAACAAATTTTTTTTAGAGCAGAACGTCAAGTTAATTTTCAGATCACACATTTTTGTTTACAGAATTACTCGCAAAACGAAACAGAAAAGATTGATGATTTTCTTGCGAGTTACAAGCTGCAAGCACACAAATGTAAATTCAGAGATGATTATGAGTTGGAAGAACGGGTGATTGAACAAATAATAGTCGGAACGGAACATGTGGAGCTGCAAAAGCAACTACTGAGCAAGAAAGAGGCCATATCCTTACAGGAAGTACTTAACCTGTATAGAAGCTATGAGGCTCCGATTAACTGAATGAAAACAACGGCTGAGCTGCAAGGGAAACTGACAAGAAGATAAACGGAATAAAAGAAACATGTGGCAAATGTGTGCTTCTCAATCAGCATGGAAATTGCCCCGGTCGAGGCAGCACTTGTTCAGCATGTGGTCGCTAGAATCACTAAGATGTGCCAGACCAAAAGAGCCAAGAAAAAGTCGGACAGACAGCCACAAATAGACATGGCAAAGACAAGAAATTTGTACCAGCACAGCCTACGTCTAAAAATCGTTAGAGCTGTATTAATTGGTTGATGAATTTGAGAATATGTCATTTTATTCAATGCAGGATCACAGGAAAAGGAGTTCTCGGCAGAAGTATTTGCCACCCTAAAGGTCATACTACCAAACAGGACAGATATTAACGAACTGAAGATTAAGGTGGACATAGGTGCGGAGAGAAATACACTCCCATTACGTACATTCCAGCAAATGTTTCTGGAACATAAGGACCAGAATGGATATCCAAACCCAGGCACAAAGAAGAAGGAAACGGCAATCCTTACTGCGTACAATGGATCGAGCATCCCATAGTACGGATCTGCCTACAAAGATACATGGAGATACGTGTGAGATTCTATGTGGTAACCGCTAATGGGCCTGCCATATTAGGACTGCCCTCTCTTCAAGGACTAAAGTTAGTCACTTTGCACTGTTCCGTCGAGAAAGCAAAGTTTATAACAGATGCCCCAAAATCACACCTCAATAAACACTACAGGAGATCTTATGGAAGCATACCCGGACCAATTTGACCGGATTGGCAACTTCTTAGGAGAATACCACATCGTGCTTCATCCGAACAGCTGTCCCATGATTCATGAACCTGGGAAATGCCCCATCTACATAAAGTATGAGATAAAAACAGAACTGGATGAACTAATAAATCAACAGAAAGGTTGCTGAGCCAACAGATTGGGTGAACAACAGCATTGTATGTGCAAGAGCAATGGCGAACTTCGCCTATGTTTAGACCATAAACAGAGACATGATGCATTGTCTCCACAAATCCCCAACCATGGGGGAACTCTCGCATAAACTCTCTGATGCAAAATGTTTCTCCTAGCTACTGGTCATTAAAACTCGACAGGGAGTCACAATTACTGACGACCTTCAATTTCGTCATCAACACATACACGATGTTGTTCACCCAATCCGTTGGCTCATCAACCTATCGGATTATTTGTTGGTTTACAAGTTCATCCAGTTCTGCTTTTACTTCCTGTCCTCATGTGATGAGTCATTCCCTAAGTGTATGAATCATGGGATGGATGTTCGGACGAGGCACGATGTGGTATCCCCTGAGAAGTTGTCAATTCAGTTAAATTGGTCCGGCTACTCTTTTATAAGATCTCTTGTAGAGTTGATTGGGGTGTAGTTTGTAGTAGTAACTGTAGCATCTATTGCAAACTTGGCCATCTCGACAGAACAGCAGTCTGTGCATCTCCATCAACTGTCGTAAGTTGTTATGTTCCTCTTTGGTCTTCCCAATGATGATCAAGTCATCAGTTTGAGCTAATGATCCAGGACACTTTTCGATTATCATGTCCGTCTTTTGTTGAAAACGTTTTGAGACATGACTAGGCCAAAGGGCATTCTTTTGAAACAATATCGGCCGAAGGGTGAATTGAAGGTCGTCAGTAATTGTGATTCTCTGTCACGTTTGACTGATCAGTAACCATTGTTGGCATCTAGCTATGAGAAAAATTTTGCACCAGAGAGTTTGTGCGAGAATTTCTCCATGGTTGGGGATTTGTGAAAACATTGAATTTCTACAGATCCCTGCTGCGAGATGCTAGAACCAATGTACGCAGTAAGTATCGCTGTTTCCTTCTGAGTTGTTCCTGAGCGTGGATATCCATTGTGGTCCACATGTTCCGGAAAAAATAGCTGGAATGTACGTAATGGGAGTGTATTTCCCTCCGCTCCTGTGCCTACGTTAACCTTCAGTTCGTGAACACCTTTTCTGTTTGGTAGTATGACGTTTAGGGTGGCAAATACTTCTTTCCGAGAGCCTCTTTTCCTGTGATCCTGCATTGAATAAAATGACATATTCTCAAATTCATCAACCATTTGGTTCTGAACATTAATACAGCTCTGGCAATTTTAGACGTAGACTCTGCTGGTACAATTTTCTTGTTTGGTATGTCTATTTGTTTGTGGCTGTCTTCCCGTTTTTTTTTTTACTCTTTTGGTCTGTCACATCTTAGCCAGTGGTTCCTGCGTCCGCATGCTGAACAAGTGCTGCATCGACCGGGGCAATTTCCATGCTGATTGAGAAGCTCACATTTGCCACATGTTTCTTTTATCGCGTTTATCTTGTCAGTTTTTCCTTGCAGTTTTGCCCATTTGAAGAAATTTATTATCCACTTCTTCTCGTGGAAGGTAATTCTTCTTCATCAATTAGACGTTACGACTAAACTCTGAAACATCAAGGAAGAAAACAAACAAAAAAGGAAAAATATGAGAAATAGAATTTATTAAATATAATGGCAAAAGGAAAAGTTCGTGACCTCTATGGGCTGCCAAAAATGTCCATCTGGCTTACAAATATTCTTGTAGTAGTAACCGAAAGAGGAGAGAGTGAAGGGAAAGAGAAGGAAAGAGAGATAGAGAAAGAAAGAAGGGGGTGCACTTACTGGAAGTTTCTGGGTGTCCTTTTCCGAATGGAACATTTAGAAAGTTCGTTTTGTTTGGGTTTTTTTACTTTCAGAGTTCGTGTTATTTAAAAGTACTTTTTTATCAGTCCTTTTCCTGGAAACTAGTTTCCGTAGTTCTTTTTGCAAAGGTTAAAATTCCATGGAGACAGAATATTTTAGAGTTTTCAAGTTTCTTAGAAACTTTCCAGCGGCGAATGTTCTTCTTAAACTTCAATTATCCTTTTCTCGATAATTGAATTCAGTTTTCAAGTGTCTTAGAAAACTTTAAGACGAATTTTCTTCTCTTGGTTCTTTTCAACAATTTTATTGTCTTGTTACGACAGAGTTGTACTTCGCCTAAGTTATTTTTCAGGCTTGGTTTTCTGTTTCGTTTTGCGAGTAATTCTGTAAACAAAATCGTGTAAGAGCATGGCCTCTTTCTTGCTCAGTAGTTGCTTTTGCAGCTCCAGATGTTCCGTTCCGACTATGATTTGTTCAATCACTTGTTCTTCCAACTCATAATCGTCTCTGAATTTACATTTGTGTGCTTGCAGCTTGTAGCTTGCAGGAAAAATGTCAATGTTTTCTGTTTCCTTTTGCGAGTGATTCTGTAAACAAAAACGTGTGATCTGAAAATTAACTTGAGGTTCTAACTTCTCTAGGAGTTTATTCTAAATCATAGCAGGATTGCGTCTGTCGGTCTCATTTTCAAATGACCAAGAATTATAACGCCTAAGACCTTCTTTCACCGAAAACAAGCGAATGTGATCAACTTGTTTGTCTTCTATAATGCCTTCTACGAAAAAATATAACTCACACTGTTGCTTGAAAAATTTGAAAGATTCCACTAAATTAGTCGTTTCGCAGCACATATGCCGTTCACTTGTACGATTCGATATTATTCTTGGTATTGTCAAAACAATATAGGGTTGAAAGACAAACAATTGTTTTAGGCAACTAACAGTTCACACATTAAAATCCAATATTGCGTCTTTTTTGGACACACATGGCTACGTCCTTTTTTTCTACCAGTAAGACGATTGAGCTATTGTCGGATTCTGTGAGGATTCTCCTCTTTTTTTATTTTTACAGTAATATTCTATAATCGAATTTTTCTGCTGCCATCATGTTGTACCTTTTTTTGTAATATTATTAGTACGAATGTGTTATATTAAGGAGACGAAACGAGACGTGTTAGATCTAATATAACTCACACTGTTCCTTGAAAATTTTGAAGGATTCAACCAAATTAGTCGTTTCCCAGCACATAACTGGTTCACTTGTACGATTCGACATTATTCTTGGTATCGTCAAAACAATATATGGTTGAAAGACAAACACATTTTTTGTTAATTAGGCAACTTCCAGTTCACACGTTAAAATCCAGTATTGCGTTTTTTTGACACACATGGCTACGTCCTTTTTTTTTTGCTGCCAGTTAGACGATTGAGCTATTGTCGGATTGTCCTATATTTTTTTTACAGTAATATTCCGTAACCGAATTTTTCTGCTGCCATCATGTTGTACCTTTATTGTAATATTATTAGCACGAATGTGTTATATTAAGAAGACGAAACGAGACGTGTTAGATCAAGGAAGACATCTTTGTTTGCATAAGGGATATAACTCGTACAGCAAGAATTACAACCAACAAGGAAAGATGAGTTGATACCCCGCTCTCTCTCTCTATCTATCTATCTATCTCTCTCTATCTCATTCTCTCTCCTTTTTACTCGCAAGATAGTTGGCCGATCTCTGAAAAGTGGAAAAAGCTTGTTAGTAATTGATGTTCAGAAACAGTGCCAGCAATCTTTTTTCTTTCTTTTTTTTTTTTTTTTGTGTGTGTGTTTTCGCGTCTTTCGAATCAGTTCAAGGTAGGGCTTTTTTTAGAGCAAGAATCTTTTTTTTTTGGGGGGGGGGTTCCATTGTATTGGTGACCATATACGAACGACCATAAAAAAGAAGCTTACAACCTTTTCAGAGAAAAGGCATTTTAATTCGGACTCTAATCTTGAGGAGAGAGAGAGCGAGAGAGAGAGAGAGTCCAACACTTGAACCTTTTGAAGGTTTTTTTTTGTTTTGAAGAAAGGTCGATAAAAGGACAGAGAAGAGAAAAAAACATGAAAAAAACTTTGCGAACTTTTCTTTGCATGTTATCCCCCCCCTTTCAGAATCCCTTTTTTCAAGTAAGCCTTTCTTATTTAGTTTAAAGGAAACGAGAATGCCCCCCCCTTGGGGAAATCTAATTTCGAGTCTCCATTACAAATTATATTTCTTCCTTTTTTGTATTTACTTCAATTGAATTTGAACTTTGTTCGTTATATTATTTCTGTAACCTTGTTAATGTGGTATTTTTTACATTTGCTTTTCGGAAGCAAAACAGCAAACAGTTTTTTCCAAAATAAACGTTGGAATTTTTAAATTTCAATTCAATTTCATTTATTTGTTTTGTTTTTTGTTTTTTTTTCTTTGTGTTGTTGCATTGCTATTTTCGTTTTTCTTTTTTTGTACATGTTTTCCAACAAAGTCGAATTTTTCAAAAATAAAAAAAAAAATATGAAAACAACGCTTTTGTAAACCGATGTTATTTATTTTAAGCAATATATACAGAACTTTTTTAATTTATAACTATTTTGAAAAAAAATATACACTTAAAAAAACAGAATATATTTATTTTATTTAAAGCTTAAACAATATAAATAAAGTAGAATTATTTTTATAAATTTAAAGAGTAAATTTAAACTTGGTTTCCCCCTTAACATTTTCTCATAAAATGACGACTCTGAAGTGTTCGAGTATGCTGAAAACGAATATCGCCTTTAACTTTTCTTCAAATATGTCGTTTTTCGGATTTTAAGCAATATATTTTTTTATGTTTGAAAGCGGTGACCCAAATCTATTTTTTTGTTTTCAACAGTTAATTTTCTATTTAAATAATTTCACGTTTTAATCGTGTTTTAATTTTTTTATATCTATTGATTTCTTTGTATCAGAATGAACAAAGATAATATAAGCTTTATTGAAAAACTATTTCTGTAACCTTGTTAATGTGGTCATTTTTACGATTGCTTTTGGCAAGCAAAACAGCAACCAGCTTTTCCAAAATAAACGTTGGAATTTTTAAACTTCAATTCAGCGTCATTTATTTGTTTTTTTTTCTTTTCTTTGTATTGTTGCATTGCTATTTTCGTTTTTTTCCTCCTTTTTAAGTACATGTTTTTCAACAAAGTCGAATTTTTCAAAAATAAAAAAAATATGAAATCAACTTTTTTTATAAGAATAAACACTTGTTATTTACTTTAAACAATATATACAGAACTTTTTTTTAATTTATAACTATTTAAAAAAAACAACACTTTTTAAAAAAGAATATAAACGGAATGTATTTATTTTAAAGTTTAAACAATATAAATAAAGTTTTTATAATTTTAAACGGTAGAATTATTTTTATAAATTTAAGGAGTAAATTTTAACTTGGTTTCCCCCTTAACATTTTCTCATAAAATGACGACTCTGAAGTTTTCGGATATGCTGAAAACGAATATCGCATTTAACTTTTCTTCAAATATGTCGTTTATCGGATTTTAAGCAATATATTTTTTATGTTTAAAAGCAGTGAGTGATTTTTTTTTGTTTTCAACAGTTAATTTTCTATTTAAATAATTCTTCATGAGGCGATGGTGTTATGGAGCCAATATTAACCTCTCTTGATCTTAATCGAGGGATCCCCTTTTGAACGTGTCAAGGCAACCATCCCTATCGATGTAGAACAAGCAGAGGGATGCAACATTTAGTCGATGTATCCCTGGGATAGTTCAGATATTTTGCCCGTGTATAGTTTGCCTATTCTTGTTTTAATACAATGGAACTGGCTAGTGACATTTTCTGGCTTTTGTGGGCTATGTCAGTGGAAGGCTATTTGGGTCCTATACGTCATTGTGAGGCAGTCCTTTCCAAAAGGTTTGGCAAGTTGTGTTATGGATGTTGTACTTCTTGCTTGGTTCTCATGATCGTCTGAGCTCCAATCTATGGTCTCCCCTCGCCAAACCTTCACGAAAAACACTTGTCTAGCTGAAACCACATCAATAATTTCCACTCTTTATCTGTGCATAAACCAAAACGTAAATTCCATGAACAAAGCTTCGGTCTTAGAACTGCACGCCTGTGGAATTCTCTTCCGTTTGCCTGTTTTCTCGTTTACTGATGCAGCCTTTGATTGTCTTCAAGTCGAATATAAACAAATTCGCGATGAACCCTCCCCTTCAGTAATCTAAGTTACAAAATTTCCATTATTAATTATTACTACAATATGTCATTGCTACTGTACACTCAATAACCCTTACCCTCGAATGATTTCTCGGCCTTGATAAATGGTGACCTCTATGTAAAAAAATTCATCAATCCTGGTAACAGGAACTTAGTATGTACTGGCCTATGCTGACAAATGTAACTCTATGTTAATGGTTAACTTCCGAGAGTCTCATACCTTCTTTTAGCCTGGGAAGCATGCATTGGTTTCCATAAATGACTCAGTACATTTTCCTTGTGTTTGTATCGAGCCAATTCATATCTTTCTGAGGCCACTCAATAATATAAAAACTATATAGTAATACTCAATAATATAAAAATATATGGTGATACTCAATAATATAAAAATATATGGTAATACTCAATAACATAAAAACTATATGGTGATACTCAATGATATAAAAACTATATGGTAATACTCAATAATATAAAAACTATATGGTAATACTCAATATTATAAAAACTATATGGTAATACTCAATAATATAAAAACTATATGGTAATACTCAATAATATAAAAACTATATGGTAATACTCAATAATATAAAAACTATATGGTGATACTCAAAAATATAAAAACTATATGGTGATACTCAATAATATAAAAACTATATGGTAATGCACAATAATATAAATTCATCAACCATTTGGTTCTGAACATTAATACAGCTCTGATGATTTTTAGACGTAGGCTTTACTGGTACAAATTTTTTGTGTTTGGTATGTCTATTTGTTTGTGGTTGTCTGTCTATTTTGTTCTCAAATCTTTTGGTCTGGCACATCTTAGTCGGTGGTTCCTGCGTCCGCATGCTTAACAAGTGCTGCCTCGAGCGGGGCAATTTCCATGCTGATTGAGAAACTCACATTTGCCACATGTTTCTTATATTTCGTTTATCTTCTTGTCAGTTTTTCCTTGCAGTTTGCCCATTGTCTTCATGCAATTAACCGAAGCCTCAGAGCTTCTACACAGGTTAAATACTTCCTGTAAGGACATGCCCTATTTCTTGCTCAGTTGTTGCTTTTGCAGCTCCAGATGTTCCTTTCCGACTATTATTTGTTCAATCACCCGTTCTTCCAACTCATAATTGTCTCTGAATTTACATTTGTGTGCTTGCAGCTTATAGCTCGCAAGAAAATCATCAATGTTTTCTGTTTCGTTTTGCGAGTAATTCTGTAAACAAAAAAATCTGCAAATTAACTTGAGGTTCTAACTGTTCAAGGAGTTTATTCTAAATTATAGCAGGATTGCGTCTGGCGGGCTCAGTTTCGAATGACCAAGAATTATAACGCCTAAGACACTTTTCCCTGACAACAAAAGAATGTGATCAACATTATTCTTGGTATCATCAGAACAATATAGGGTTGAAAGACAAACACATTTTTTGTTAATTAGGCAACTTATAGTTCACACGTTAAAATCCAATATTGCATTTTTTGGACACACGTGGCTTCGTCTTTTTTTTGCTGCCAGATAGACGATTGAGCTATTGACGAATTCTGTAAGGATTGTCCTCTTTTTGTTTACAGAAATATTCCATAACCGAATTTTTCTGCTGCCATCATGTTGTACCTTTTTTGTAATAGTATTAGTACGAATGTGTTATATTAAGGAGACGAAACGAGACGTGTCAGCTCAAGGAAGACATCTTTGTTTGCATAAGGGGCATAACTCGTACAGCAAGAATTACAACCAACAAGGAAAGATAATCCATGAGTTGACACTAAGGGTGACCGTGTGTGTGTGTGTGTGTGTGTGTGTGTCACTCACTCCCTCTCCCGCTCTCTCTCTCTCATTTTTACTCGCAAGATAGTTTGCTGATCTCTGAAAAGTGGAAAAAGCTTGTTAGTTTTCTTTTTTTTTTCTGCCCGTCGGTCGAATCAGTTCAAGGTATGTTTTTTTTAGGGGGGGGGATTCCATCGTATTGGTGACCATACGACTATAAAAAGAAGAAGAAGAAGAAGAAGAAGAAGCTTACAACCTTTTCAGAGAAAAGGAATTTTAATTCGGACTCTAATCTTTAGGCGACTTGAACCTTTTGAAGGTTTTTTTTTGTTTTGAAGAAAGGTCGATAAGAGGACAGAGAAGAGAAAAAAACATGAAAAAAACTTTGCGAACTTTTCTTTGCATGTTATTCCCCCCCCCCCTTCAGAATCCCTTTTTTTTCAAGTAAGCCTTTCTTATTTATTTTAAAGAAAACGAGAATGCCACCCCACTTTGGGAAATATAATTTCGAGTCTCCATTGCAAATTATATGCCTTCCTTCTTTTGTATTTACTTCAATTGAATTTGAACTTTGTTCGTTATATTATTTCTGTAACCTTGTTAATGTGGTAATTTTTACATTTGCTTTTGGCAAGCAAAACAGAAACCAGTTTTTCCAAAATAAACGTTGGAATTTTTAAACTTCAATTCAGAGTCATATATTTGTGTTTTTGTTTTTTTTCTTTGTGTTGTTGCATTGCATTGCTATTTTCGTTTTTTTTTTCAGTAGATGTTGTCCAACAAAGTCGAACTTTTCAAAAATAAAAAAATATGAAATCAACTTTTTTATAAGAATAAACACTTGTTATTTATTTTAAACAATATATACAGAACTTTTTTTTAATTTATAACTATTTAAAAAAAAAACACACACACTTTTTTAAAAGAATATAAACAGAATATATTTTTTTAAAGCTTAAACAATATAAATAAAGTTTTTATAATTTTAAACGGTAGAATTATTTTTATAAATTTAAAGAGTAAATTTTAACTTGGTTTCCCCCTTAACATTTTCTCATAAAATGACGACTCCGAAGTTTTCGGGTATGCTGAAAACGAATATCGCATTTAACTTTTCTTCAAATATGTCGTTTTTCGGATTTTAAGCAATATATTTTTTATGTTTAAAAGCGGTGACCTATATTTTTTTAACAGTTAATTTTCTATTTAAATAATTTCACGTTGTAATCTTGTTTTAATTTTTTTATATATCTATTGATTTTTTTTTTGTATTAAGAATGAAAAAAGATAATATAAACTTTATAGGAAAACAATTCGACACGATTCAATAATGAACGAACATTTTTACTCGAGGAACAAAATAATGATTACACCGTGTTAAGATGACCTAAATTCATTGTTCTTTAGCAGTTGATTTTCTTTTTAAGTAATTTAACCTTTAAATCGTGTTTTTCATGGTTTGATATTGATTCTTTTATATTTTCATATATTTTATTTCGTAATGAGTTGGACACACAAAACAAAAGTTCGTAAAATTACTAAAGAAATCTTTACAAACAAAACAAATTTTCTATTTTAAACACAAAGAAAAAAAAAACGAATTCATCCCGATTTTTTTTTTTTGTATTGAACTCCTGGAATGAAAGGTTAGTTTTTTCATTTTTTTACGCTGATAAAACTATGCAATCACTAACTTTTAAATTAATCTTAAAAATTTAAATAAGTTTATTGATTCCACCATTCTTTATAACAAACGTGGATAAAAAATATGAATTCCAAGTTTAAAAAAAATCACCTTAAATATATTATTCAACTTGACATTTAGATTTTAGTAAATATTTTGGTAAATATGCTTATTTAGTAAAATGATAAAAAAAAATGATAATAATTAATATTTTAGTAAAACTTATATGACTTCTGAGCAAATAATAATGTTTACCATAATGACAATAATTTATTTCGAAGTTGGTCGAATTGTTAAACAACTGAACACAAAAACAGATTTTTCTTTTTCAATATTTAATTGTTTTAACATTTTTTATTTTTATCTGTTTATTGTGTGTCTTACCTATTTTTTGCTAGAGAATTCTGTTTGCTATTTTAATGTTGATCAGTTTCTTTTATAAAGTTTACATGAAATGAGCCCCCATTTATTGATCATCATCAATTAGAAGAAACTCAGTGTAGAAAAATTATTACCTCCTAAAAATTCAAATAGTTTTGTTGTTACGTTTCAATTGCCTAAATAAATATCCTCAAACAAGGAACTAAAAGAAATAAATAACATTCAAGGTGTTAGATTGATGGTTGGTTGTTTTTTGTTTTACGGCATATCAATCCTTTTCAAGTTACTTAATGACAAATCCAGTTATTTTGAAGAACAATTTTCTAATAGAATATATATATTTTTCAAGTCGGTTTCTATCTAACTCATAGTTGGAACCTTAACAGGTACTACCGCTCCAGGTCAGGGTTGAACAATGGCAATTAAGGGGTGGCTCGAAACTCCCCCAAACCCGCAAGCTGGGGGCTCACCATCAGATATATATAATTTAAGGTCATATCCAGGACCCATTCACTTCATGGTCAATTACCGGTCAATGAGACATGTCAATTTTCGCAGTTTCCAATTTTTGTGGTGGTGGTGGTAGTACAGGGGGATCATATTATTTTTTCTTTATTCCGCTTTTGTGGTGGGGGTTGGAGTTCATGGGCTGTTTACTATTCTGTACTTTCATCTAACAATTTAATAAACGAAAGATGCCGTAAAAATAGAATTGAGCATGACAAAACTTTGCAAAAAGTGTCACTGTGACATATATTAGATTTAATTCTGCCAGTTTTTTATTTAATTTTCGATTCATGAGCGATTATCAGAACTCCCAAAATGACCATCTCTTGTCAGCCAATATTTATTTCTCTAATGGAATATTCAGCAGTATTTTTCAAAGTAAATAAACACTTCAAAATAAGTTAAAACATAGAAACTCATTCAGGTTGGTAGTAAAAACTTATATTGCTTTTGGTAATATTTTTTTTTACAAGGTGGTCACCACTTATCAAGGCCCGGAAGCCACTCATGGATAAGAGTTATTGTAAGTACAGTACGTTAGTGTGGATATTTTAGAGTGTCTACGTAAGGGGGCGGTTCATCAGGAATTTGTTTACGTTGGACTTGAAGACATCCAAGTTGTAGTCAGGAGGGAAGCAGGCAGACGGAACGGAGTTCCACAGGCGTGCAGTTCTATTGATTTTGATTTAGGCATAGATAAAGAGTGGGGGAAGTTTTTGACAGTGGATTCAGCTAGACGGGTGTTTTTTGTAAAAGATTGGCGAGGGAGGACCAGAGATTGGAGTTCAGACGAGCACCTGCCATGGAAATAACGATAAAACAAAGATAGGCTTGCAACGTCTCTTCTGTGGGAGAGAGGTTACAGGGAAGAGAAAAGGGCATTCCCCACTAAGCCACGAAGTCTATTTTGCACTCTCTCAGGGCAGGATAGGCTGTTTTTAGCAGCTCCTGCCCAGATATGGCAGCAGTATTTCATCGTTTGACGTACTTGGCTTTTATATAGATAGAGAATTGCATCAGTAGTGAGATATCTTCTGGAGCGGTAGAAGGATCCCACCATCTTTCCAGCGATCTTGGCAACAGACTTGATGTACGTGTTCCATTTCAGATCAGGAGTGAAGGTCAAGCCCAGAAGCTTGTCAAAACATGGGGCTTCTCCTAGACGAGAGCCATCCATTTCAATTGATGGCAGATGGGGATCAGAGCGTTGATGATGTAAAGATAGGAGTTTGGTTTTAGATGCATTAAAGGTAACCAGGCACGTCCTCCCCCCACTAAACCACTCGTTCAAGATCAGAGGAGAGAGAATCAGAGAGAGCTTTGTCATTTACAGCCTTTGATGCGTTGCTGTAGATGGTCGTGTCATCAGCATAGATGTCAACGAATGTTTTAAGTATGAGTTTAGGGAGATCATTGATGTAGATCAGGAAGAGAGTTGGGCCCAGGATGGACCCTTGAGGGGCTCCAGCATTGATACTGCAGGCCTCTGATTTTTGTCCATCAATCATTATTCTTATGAGCCCATCAGAGAGAAATGATTTAATGATAGAATATTTCCAGTTATACCGTAGCTAGAGATCTTGTGAAGTAGGCCTCTATGCCATGTCTTTTCGAGGGCCTTTGATGTGTCAAAAGTAATTGCCCGAGAAAGGAAGCCTTTGTCAAGAGATTCACTAATCCTATGAGATATAACCGTTAGCACATCTGCGGTAGATCTTGCAGAACGGAAACCATATTATGTGTCACTAAGAAGGTTATTTCTGCTGAGGTGGTTGACTATTTCTCTATTTAATATTTATTTGCTATATATGCTTTTTGTAAGTTTTCGTTTTTCATTCATACTACAAAATTCCCCTTTTGTTAATTAAATTTTAAAGTGAATGTATAAATAAGAAAGGATCCCTTTCCACTATCTCAAAATGGCTTTTTAAATGATGACGTTAATATCAATGAGTGGAGAAATTCCCCTCTTCTCGAATCTAAAATTGAAAATTTTAAAAATTAATCCCCACATTATTATATAAAACAATAAATAACTAAAACAAAATAAAATATATAAAAAATATTAATTATAAATTCGCGCATTGAAGAGGATCTTTGTTCTTCTTTTTATGATCTTTCGAATTTTTCTTGTTTTCGTACAAGTATTTCTGTTGTGGGATCCAAAGTTCTTATAAAGTCTCCTATTTACCGAACGTTTTCGGTCACGATTGACCATCGTCAGGGTTGTTCTTCCTGTGCATCCTACTTATTGATTGATTTGTTCTCTGTCGTTTTACTGTTTTTATTACTAATTTACTATGTGCAGTTTCGCCTAATTTTATTTTTTTCCTTTTCGTTTTTGTTTTTGAAGAACAATAAAATATGCGTGAATAATGAAATTCTGCCTAATTATAGCTTGTATTTTAATTTAAGGACGTGAACAACGATATTTTACAGTATCTTTTGTTTATTAAATTGTTAGGTGAAAGTACAGAATAGTTAAATACACTTGGCTCTAATTCTATTTCAACAAACATAAGAAAGCTAAAACCGATATAAGCCCCTGCCACAATAAATTGTAACAATATTATTTGTGAAAATGATCAAAGTCTTGAAAAATTTCTAGCCATTTTCTTCTGTCTCATTTGAATAATTGTTTCTTCTTGTTTTACACTATTTTGTTCTAATTACATGTTTTAAATTAATTTTGTGTTCATTTTTATTTATTTCGTGTTTTATTTTCCCATATTTTATTTATTTCATGTGTTATTTTTCTTCAAAGAAAATAATATTATTAAAGTATTATTAAATTAATGATTACAATCTGCCAAGTTTTTAGAAGTATCATCTGAATTTAACAACGGTTATTACACCAAGAGATATTTTCTATATATTTTAATCTAAGAAAATATATGTCTAACAAAACCAAACCGTATTACTTTGTGTAAGGATTGAGTTATGTTTCATAAATATCCATTAATTTTTTATAAATTAGTTTTAGCTTGCATTTAACTCATCAATTGTCTCATCTCTCACCATTGTCTACTAATTTCTTTCTCGAAATTTTTACTTATAGAGAAAAGAATTACATATATATATATTATTCCCTTTTGTATTAAGCACAATATATAAGTGTTCTTATGTTCATATACGAAAGTTGTTCTTTTCTAATCAGGGAGTAAGTTAATCTTTGGATTAATAGTCGGTTGCATCAAATATTTTCTGGAAAATATATACCCTTTTCAAACAGAAAGATTAAACATATTATTGAAGGATTTAATCAGGATAATTTTTATATTGAATTGAAAACGACTGTTCGTAAGTTTAAGAAAAGCTTAAAACAGATACTTGCTTTTTTGTTTTTAGAATAATGTTTCAGTGACGGCACAAAACAACATAAATTATAAACAAGAACAGATATAAGTGTATTTATGAAACGAAAAATTGGTAGGTAATCAGTAATCATTTTGCCGATTAATCGGTGGATTATTTACTTTTTACTTTCCTATTAAATTTAAGTGACCTCATCACTTTCAAGTGACCCATCAGACAGCTTTGACATATTAACATAATAACTGCTAATTTAACTTAACACTTGTTAAGTGTCTGGCTACTATTATGGCTTTTTTAAATAAAATTACAAAAAACAATTTCTAGTTTTTTAATTACAATTAGATAAGCAGAAGCAATTACAAACGAACTACAAGCTATAAACTACAAATTGTAATTCTTCAAGTGAATAACTATAAGCTGAAGTTCCGCTGCTGCTCCACTTCCTTTTCTATTCTTGCTGCTCGCCTCCTCTGCTTTTATAATTTCAGTATTTTAAGTTGTAATGTAGAAGCATTAGATTTTCTCTATTCTCATGATGTTCCTCATAGGCCCATACCAATTACCACCTCTTACCCTCTAGGATGAAGGTGGTGCGTTTAAATATTTTGAAGCCATTTTACTCAGCTGTGATAAGGTCTCCTGTGTCTACTTCCACCACTTAAGTGGATCATAACATCTTGTGAGTAGTTGTAAAGCTTCGTTTGAGTTTAGAGTGTGATTCTTGTATTTATGTTGTAGTTGCAGTTTTCAGGTTTAATTTAGTTTCTGCCTGCTCTAAGTTTTCATATGTTATGTTCAAAGCTAATTCATCAAAACAGGCTTGAAAGAAATTCATTTTTCCTTTCATTTTGATCTACATGACCCTCGACATTATCATCAGTAGAAAGTAGAAGATGCAGAATCCAATTCTTTTGAAATTTAAATGTGAATCTTAGATCGAGGAAAGTGGACACACGTTTTTTTATCATTTAGTTTTAAAATCTAGTTTCCATTGGCATTATATTGTTTAACAATTGTAAGGATTCCGCTAAAGTTAGAAATATCAGAATTAGATTCGACAGCTTTTGAAAGAAATAACCTCATTTCTAAAATTGTAGGTATTATCAATGATATGGTTGAAGTTCCATGATTTATTCCTTGGTGATTTCTTCAAATGGATTCAGTAACTTGGCAATTTTTTGAACAAGTTCCCTATGGTAAGTTGTTTAGGTAGGAATTTTATAGCGTCGCTAATTCTCGTATGGTTTGTGTGAATCATTCTGCTTTACATATATGCCACGAAAAAGTCTTTTCTGAATTATGTTTTCCAGATAAAAAATATACTGCAATTCTGAAAAATAGTCGTGTTTGTTTGCTTATTTTAAAACTAGTAAACATTAATCAAAGGCACTTTCTCTGGACATTCAACTTAAAGCAAAATTGCCTGCACAAATCCGAAATAAATCATTTGTAAACAATCACAGCATTAACTTGAACAAAGCCAATACAAAAATAAAGATGTTAAAACAATTTAAAAAATAGTACTTATGCAGAGAACTTTTTGGAAACCAATTTCTTAACATGTGCATGAGAGGGTGTTTTCTAACTAATCTGTTCTTTCAATTCACGAAACAATACAAAACAAGTGATTTGTGCCACAAGTATTGAAGAAGGACAACTGAAGTTTTGTTTTCTCTATATGTGTTTGACTGAAAAAAACCCTCAAATGGATTAATGTGATCAAGCGAAGTATTCAACAAAATCGCAAAGAAATACTGTACTCTATTCTTGATAACATGTAGTTCTTACTTTTAATAAATTAAATTGTTGCTGAATATGTACGTTTACTTAATTACAAAGTAAACAAAGTGAAAAATATTATATAAAATTATTACATTTTGGGGATATTATTTTTAAGAAGTATATGGTATAAAAAGCTGACAGTTGGATAAAGCATACTACAATATGTATTGATTAGGCCTGCAAATATTTCAGTAGAATTTTAGTAGTTTTTTCTGATATAATTTTGAAATTAGAATGTGTTTTGGCACATGGTACTTTATTTTCGCCACTAAAATGGAACATAATAGCATTTTATTTTATTGACTTCTATTGGAGCTGAAATTGTTTTAAAAATAGGCATAATAATCAGCATGTATGGAATTATATTGAATATTCATATTTACCGTCATTTTGATGCAGTGTGCACTTTTCATCCCTCAAAAATGAAGGTTGAAATTGAATTAGAAATAATTGTACTTTTATTTCCAACTGTCTTGTATTAGAAGTGATGAAAGCATCTTTTATGACATTTTTACTGGTTATTTCTTTGTTAATTTGTTTCAAGGTTGCCATGTTGCAATTTAAACATGTTCGTGCTTCTTCACCCTCATCAGGGTAGTGTTAATATTTGAATCATGGGTCTAGGAAAGTAGACATACAGTAGTTTTTATTTACATAGGATGAAAATCTTGTTTCTGTTGATAACCTGAATTGTTTAAACAATGATGAAAAGTATTCCACTAAAGGCAGAAATACTAGAATTTGATTGGACAAAATACCCTCAGAGCTAAATTATTATTATTATAAGTTGATGTTCTGTAATGTACTTCTTTCCCGATTTCTTCAAATAACTGGATACTTTTCAAAGTCTCCATTGGTAAATTGTTAAAGTAAGAATCTTATCAACAGCACACGTCGTTGTTCTTAATTTATTTTCTTTTTCTTTTTTTTTTATTACATTTTCACCCCAAACAAGGCACATTGCCACTCAGGTGTAGGGGGCTACTATCAGGGTCAGCATCTACTGGGGCACTATGTAGGGATTTGGGCAGCAAGATGTCGGTTCACGTTGCATTTGAGCTTCTGGATGTCAGCACAGTTAGGGAAGCAGGATCCTGGAATGGAATTCCAGAGTCTAGCGGTTCTGGGGAAGAAACTACTGGAGTAGAAAGATCTTTTACATCTAGGGATCTCTACTGTGTGGGGGTGGGATTTAGCTGCCTGTCGGGTTTGTCTAGGGTGTCTGCGTCGTGGGGGCACAAGTGTCTGCAGTTCGTCAGAGCATTCACCATTAAATACTTGTAGAACATGCTGAGGGATGTAACGTTTCGTCGATGGGACAGAGGCTGAAGCTTAGATGCCAGTTCAGGGCCTATCAGATTGGCGACTCTTTTTTGAACCTTGTCTAGGAGCGAGAGACTAGTAGTAGACGCATCAGCCTTGATGTGACAACAATCCTCCATACATGGGCGAATGGTAGCCTTATAGAGGTACAGGATACTTTCAGGTGTCAGTAGTTTTCTAGCACGGTAGAGAGAGCCTACCTTTTTTGCAGCGGCCCTGTTTTCAATATAATTGTTCCAGCTCATGTTTCCTGTGAACCAAGCAGTTTGAAAGATGTACTCTCAGACAGGGAGTCACTGGCCATTGCTATTGGTGGCAGAGAAGGTTTCTTGTAGTTATTAAAGGAAACCAGTTTGGTTTTGGCAGCATTGAATGTGACCATCCATTTATGTCCCCATTCCACTACAGATTGGAGGTCATCCTCTAGTGTTTTTGCCATTTCTTTAGATATGTGTTCATTTGTTTTCCTGTCATGCCTGTTATAGAGCGTAGTGTCATCAGCATATATACCCATCTCAGAGGCAGTTTTGTCGGGGAGGTCATTAATAAATATCAGGAACAATAGAGGTCCAAGAATAGACACCTGAGGCACTCGCGCATTTTATATCACACTGTTTAGATGTTCGACCGTCGAGGACAACCTGGATTTTTCTCTTGTCTAAGAAGGATTCAATTATGCTAAGTATTCTACCAGTGATACCGTATAATTAAATTTTCCTGAGGAGACCCTTGTGCCATACCCTGTCAAAAGCCTTAGATATATCTAGAGCTACCCTCTGCTGCCCTCCCCCGCTTTGTCCAGTGAATGGTATATACGTTCAGAGATTACAGTGAGAATGTCAGCATATAATATGTTCAAGTCTACGATGTGATCACATTTTGAATGAGTTTGTTTTACCAAATTATACTGATCCTGTACTTCAATTAATTTACTAAGCTATTAAAGTCTTTTGGCTGCAATGGTTGTCTTCACAGCCTTAATTACAATGTATGATATTTATTCTAAATCACATTCCCTGACATTTCTTTCTGAAACCCACTTATTCTTGCACCTGTCTGTGCACCAGGGAATGGAACCACTCTAAGCATGGTAGATTTACGTTTTCAAGCCATGCTAAAGGTGCACCGAATGTTGTAACTCAAATTTTCAAATTTATGTATTTTTGTAAATATGCAAAAAAATATTTAATTCAAAATTTAATTTTTTTAAATTTTATTTCAGTAATAAATTTCTAGAAAATCTGCAATAAAAATAAATAATTATGTGTAGAGTTTTCCATCTACCAGAATTATGGTAGGTCCACTTTTAACTTATTGAAACAAAAATACTAGCAAATACTGCATCTAATATTTTTACCTTTTTCCTTGAAACAAATCATATTTTGTTACATTTGTTACTAAAAGGAAAATGTGAGATAGATTATAGAACAATTAAACACAAAAATGTTTGCCGATAAATTCAAACAGCAAACAGTAGCATTTAACAATTAGTAGTTTTCAGCTTTGTTCATATGAAATGTTTTTATTTCAAGTACGCCTTGTATAAATGTTAAAAAAAAACAATTTATCAAAGAAAACATTTAACTAAATAATCAATAGATTTAATTTTACTTTTTATCACAATAGGGCATTGTTGAAAAAAATTGTTTTATTATCAACCGTTTAGAAAACTAAGTCTATTCTTTACACTGTCACAAACGCTTAAAATGTAAACACTGTTTGAATAAATTTCTTCTCCAGTATTCGTATATATATATATATATATATATATATATATATATATATATATATATATATATATATATAGTTGTGTGTGTGCGGTCAAACGGTGTTCAAAAATACTACTTGATATATTTTTCTGATATATATATGAGAAAAAAGAAAGGTTTGAAAGCCTGATATTTAAGAGGCAGTGCTGTCCAAACCAAATGATTAATTCCCTCAGGACAAAAACTAAAATAAAGAAAATTCTTAATTCTGATTGGTTGTTAAACTTTAGTCTGTTCCCACTTAACGGAGCTGTGAAAATCGGTGGGATTTCGCAAATGTAACACATGTGACGCTAAGGTGGAACACCCGTGACAACAAATGCTTTAATTCTTAGGAGTTCAATAAATAAAACTAAAAACTTTTGCGATAATTAGAAGACTCCATAAAATATAACAGTTCAGCCCGGTTTTTTGTTATCTATATTGTAGAATGCCTAACAAAAGATATTTTTATTGTCTCTATTGCAGAATGCCTAACAAAAGATATTTTTATTGTCTATATTGCAGAATGGCTGACAAAAGATATTTTTATTGTCTATATTGCAGAATGCCTAACAAAAGATATTTTTATTGTCTATATTGCAGAATGCCTAACAAAAGATATTTTTATTGTCTCTATTGCAGAATGCCTAACAAAAGATATTTTTATTGTCTATATTGTAGAATGCCTGACAAAAGATATTTTTATTGTCTCTATTGCAGAATGCCTGACAAAAGATATTTTTATTGTCTATATTGCAGAATGCCTAACAAAAGATATTCCGTTGCGCATATTGTTGAATGCCTAACAAAAGATATTTTTGTTGTCTCTATTGCTGAATGCCTGACAAAAGATTTTTATTGTCTCTATTGCAGAATGCCTGACAAAAGATATTTTTATTGTCTCTATTGCAGAATGCCTGACAAAAGATATTTTTATTGTCTCTATTGCAGAATGCCTAACAAAAGATATTTTTCTTGTCTCTATTGCAGAATGGCTAACAAAAGATATTCCGTTGCGCATATTGTTGAATGCCTAACAAAAGATATTTTTATTGTCTATATTGCAGAATGCCTGACAAAAGATATTTTTATTGTCTCTATTGCAGAATGCCTAACAAAAGATATTTTTATTGTCTCTATTGCAGAATGCCTAACAAAAGATATTTTTATTGTCTCTATTGCAGAATGCCTAACAAAAGATATTTTTATTGTCTCTATTGCAGAATGGCTAACAAAAGATATTTTTCTTGTCTCTATTGCAGAATGCCTAACAAAAGATATTTTTCTTGTCTCTATTGCAGAATGGCTAACAAAAGATATTCCGTTGCGCATATTGTTGAATGCCTAACAAAAGATATTTTTATTGTCTCTATTGCAGAATGCCTAACAAAAGATATTTTTGATTGTCTCTATTGCAGAATGCCTAACAAAAGATATTTTTATTGTCTCTATTGCAGAATGGCTAACAAAAGATATTTTTCTTGTCTCTATTGTAGAATGCCTAACAAAAGATATTTTTCTTGTCTCTATTGCAGAATGGCTAACAAAAGATATTCCGTTGCGCATATTGTTGAATGCCTAAGAAAAGATATTTTTATTGTCTATATTGCAGAATTCCTGACAAAAGATATTTTTATTGTCTCTATTGCAGAATGCCTAACAAAAGATATTTTTATTGTCTCTATTGCAGAATGGCTAACAAAAGATATTTTTATTGTCTCTATTGCAGAATGGCTAACAAAAGATATTTTTATTGTCCATATTGCAGAATGCCACACAAAAAGAATTTTTGTTATCTATATTGTAGTATGCCGAACAAAAGATATTTTATTGTCTATATTGTAGATTTCCTAACAAAAGATACTACATAACTGGACCCAAAACTAAAGTGGCTAAAAAGAAATATATAACAAATTGTCAATTTTTAGTTTCTTTTCGTCAGTTTAAACCATAAAAATATATTGGATAATAAAGATCTTAATATCAGGAAAACTATTTTTCTGCACTAGTTTTAAATGTGATTTGTTTTCAGCAGACACGAAAACAGTTTAAAGAGTTGGAAAGAAACTAAAAATTTGTTATGTATTTTGCTTTTTTGGAAACTTTTTCGTTTTGGGTCCATTTTGTTAAATTAAAAACTAAAGTTTAATTTTGTGGTATCTTTTGTTGGCCAACAAAAAACAAACTTGTCACTGTTTCATTTATTTGGTGCATTTGTATCAGTATTTTGTTTAATTTTAAAAGTAAATAAACGCTTAAAAATAAGTTAAAACACAAACAATATCCCCTTCCAAAAAGCTTAAAATATGTGGTTGTATTTTTAACAAAGCACACCGCAACATTTTTTAGAACTTCTGCAGTTTATTAACCGTGTTATTCTTTTCAGCAATTCAACGTGATCACTTTTATTCCTCCCAAATAAATTGAATGTATCATGTTTGTTAATGTTTCCTTGTGTGGTCTCAACCGCCGCCATAATTGAAAAAAATGATAACAGATCACATGTCTCGTTGACCAGTAGGTGGCCAAGAATTGGGTGCTCATTTTTCCATAAATTTATACGGGCAAAGGATTCCCTCTTCAAAAATGTCAAATTTTTATAATCTTAGCCAATATTGCTCCTGTAACGATATTTGTAAGCTATTGATACGTGATATCACGCAAAAAATTAGATTTTGAATTTTTTATGGGGGAATATTTGGGGTTAGCTCGTAAGACTTTACCAAAATAAATAAAAACGAGTGACATAAATCTAATACAAACATACAGAAGAGATATAATATTTTACAAAAATAAAATACAAATACAATGATACAAAAACGGATAGGAAAAAATTTGTTACTTTATGGCCAAAATATGTATTAAAACATTTAATCTTAACGAATATATATGTATATATATATATATATATATATATATATATATATATATATATATATATATATATATGTGGAAATATACTTTATTTCCTTATATATCACTGTATTCTTATCTAAGAAACTCAATGTAATTACAGAGCAATATAATGAATGAATGACAAAAATAATGTTGATGAATTAAAGATAAAATAATTGTAGATATGATAACTGAATAATTCATAATTCGATATTAAGTAGAAATGAAGTATAAGTAAATATGTAATATTTTATATTGAAATGATAAGAACATTTTATATTCAATGTATAAGTTCATTTAATAATAGTATACACTAAATTTATCAATGAATAATATTAAATAAAGACATTTGAACTGTATAAATATTACTAGAAGAAATTAAAGGGAAGAACGTGTTTAGTATGATAAAAATGCATATTAAACAAAGTTGATATATCAGTGTTTTGTTCAATGGGCGATAACTCTTATAATAAAATTAAATTACATTTAAATTTTTTCGCATAAAGTAAACAATTATAAGATTATATAGTGATTTATAAATGTATGTCTGGTCTAAACGTTATTTTGGATTGAACTGTCATTTCATTTTGTATCGTAGTTTCAGTTTAGGGTGAGAGGTGCTAGACAAATCGGATGTGCATAGCTACCATCATGCAACACTACTACACCATCAACCAACTCCTAATCAACAGGAATGTGACTGCTGGAATGTTCACCAGAGATCAGTGCAGTGTCCCTTTTAAGGCCCGACATGGCACTACAAACATCTAGATATTATACAACTGATGAAAGAACAGCACTGTTTAAGAGTTAGGGCTTCTGTACTGTAATGTACTGTACTGTCAGTCGGAAACAGTTCCCAGCAACTGTCAAACCGGTACCCTCAAACCTGTCAGAGAGGAGTGGTCCAGTCAAATCATGTTAGCATGCATGGTAAACAAGCACCCCCAAAGGGAATGGGGCGGATGTGATGGACAGCATTCATTGCGATAGTCAGCAAAGAAGTCTAAGCACTGGGCGTCTCTAATGAGTCTCTATGATCACACTTCTGCTCCTAGTTAATAGGTAAAGAAGGAGTATCGAAATCACGTGATTGGCAGAGTATGTCTAATCCTTACGCAGTTTACTGATGATTTGATCGAATCACCAGCTCTAGGGAGCAGGCATCACTCCCTTGTTTGGTGTATGAACTATGCGGTTAGTTACAGAGATTTACATATCAGTTTTCCTTCTAGATGGATTACCTGAGCAGATCCTGGGGTCCATCAGCACCGAGATAGTTATCCCTACGCCTTGTTTTAAAGCCAGGTTTCTCTCTGCCCCTGCATGGGTAGTTAGGATTAATTGAGTTAATATCAAGGATAATTAGTGGTTGCTTTGAATTACACTACTCAAAAATAGGAAGATGTTTTGAGTTGATGTATGTATATGAGGTGTAGATTTAAGATTAATACCTTTTAGAGTTCATCAAAGAGAAAATATGGAATACATTTAAAAAATAAAGTATAAAGAGTTAGGGTGAAATTCGAAATATGTTTCAGGTGTTTTCCTGTAAAGTTAATCACCAGTGCTTTCATACATCTAAGTGAAAGAAAGAGTTGCTACTTAATCTAAGTACACTAGAGAATGTGTATAAGTTAATGCATAGCTAAGCTATAGAAATTTATAGATGTAACGTATTCATCGATTTTTATTTTTAATTACAGATGTTCCTGACTGAAGGCTATTATTGGATTGCAATGGATCATTTTTCACACTATTATCTTGAAGACAACATCGACATTAGTGGAAACATTTATTTTACTGAATATTACTATCTAACAAATCCTCTGAAATGGTGTTGAAAATCCGCATATCTTGAAGGTAATACAAATTATTAAAGTGTCTAATGTATCAAAATGTATGAAAAGATTGAATAAAAAATTGCTTTTGAAAAGTCAGTGTGGGAAAGCATACGGATTTAACACCGCATAAGTAAGTTTTCTAATAATAGAATCGCTACCCCATCACTGAATTAAAACTAAAAAGCAAGGATAAAATGATATAATCTCTTTCTATATTACTGAATTTGTTTTAAAATATATTTTATTAAAACATGCACGTAGACAAAGGAGAAAAGCCATATTCATGTGAAATATGTGGATATTCTTGTTCTTATGAATTAATTTTTTTAAACCACATTAAAAGTCACACAGTGGTAGAACCATATTCCTGTGAAGTGTGTGGATATTCTTGTTCTCGAAAATTATATTTTCGGAAACATATGAGATCTCACAAAGGGGAAAAACCACATTCCTGTATAGATTGTGGATATTCTTGTTCTCGAAAATCACATTTAATGAGACACATGAGAATGCATACTGGAGAAAAGCCTCATTTTTGTGAAGTGTGTGGATATTCTTGTTCTCAAAAATCATATTTAGTGAGACATATGAGAACTCACACGGGGGAAAAGCCCCATTCTTGTGAAGTATGTGGATATTCTTTTTCCCAAAAATCACATTTAGTGGCACATATAAGAATACACACTGGGGAAAAGCCACACTCTTGTGAAGTATGTGGATATTCTTTTTCTCGAAAATTTTTTTTAGCAAGACATATGAGAACCCACACTGGGGAAAAACCACATTCTTGTGAAGTATGTAAACATTCTTTTTCTCAGAAGTCTAATTTAATGAAACATATGAGAATTCATACAGAGGTACCACAGGACTTATGAAAAAGAACTTGAAGTCCTATCTAACTAATATTTTTGGTGAACCAAGTGCAAAAGAGATCCAGACAATTGCACTTAAGGGAACAACGAAAATACTAAAAAGGGCTCTCGGTTGGTTTCAATAAAAAGAAGGGAAATGTTGGCAGCTGGTTTGGTTCTCCATACCAAGCGTTACAATCTTCAAAGGAATATTTTTTTAATAGGAAACTACCAAACAAGCCTGCCACAGAAATAGCAAGAAAGAGTCGGCAGAAATATTTCTGCCGACTCAAAGGATGAACCTTAAAGAATGGGACAAACATCAGCGTGCAAAGTATTTGGGGAGAGAGCTCTCTAAGGAATACATAGACAAAGAAAGTTCCTTGGAATGGCTCAAAAGGGGATCCCTCCACCATAATCAGGAAAGGGTCATAATGGCTGCTCAAGACTAGGGATTGATGACCAATGCATTCAAAAAGATGAAAGGGACCAGTAATGACGATAAATGCCGGTTTTTGCCATAAAGAATTGGAAAGTGTGAGTCATCTGATATCAAGTTGCACACAGCGAGACATGGTGGAGTATGTAGGCACCTCCACTGAACCATCTGTAAAAAATTAAACATCCAGTGTAGCAGCAAGTCCTGGGAACATCAACCTGAAAGAACAGTAGGAAATGACATATACCACACATTACGACCCTGTAATCCCAAGAGCCACCTACCTTTAAAATGCTACTGTAAAACCTGACATAGTTATACCGAATACGTAAGAAAGCATGACAATCTTGATTGAAGTGAGTGTCTGAAAGAGAGAAACAGACCAAATATCAACGTCTCATGTATGATATGAAAAGAAACTGGAATCTTAGGGAGATATCAATCATACCAGTTATCATAGGTACTACAGGGCTTATGAAGAAGAACCTTAAGTCCTACCTAATATTCCTGGTGAACCAAGAGCAAATGAGATCCAGACAATTGTACTAAAGAGAACAGAAAGGATACTAAAAAGAGCGCTCCGTTGATTTCACATAAAAGCAGGGCAATGTTGGCAGTTTCTTTTACTGCCGCATACCCAGCATTACAATCTACAAAGAAAGAAAATGAAAAGAAAAGGGAACAGCCACATTTGTATGAAGTGGATATTCTTTTTCTCAAAAGTCCCATTTAGTGAGACATATGAGAACTCGCAATGGCGAACATCTTGAAACATAAACCACACCAATAGCATTAAACGGAAAAGTGACTATGCTCTATGACAAAGACATACAAGCGGACAGATACATAAAAGACAAGGCTATCAAGCCAGATGTTTTTATATAGAACAAGCTCGAAAGAACTGCGTTCATTATCGATGTCAAAGTCCCAAGTGGTTTTGCCCTAAATAGAACTGGACGAGAAAAGATAACAAAATATCAGGATCTAAAAATGATCTAAAAAATCCATGGTCTCTGAAAAGAAAGAAACTGTTTGTGATAGGAGAAAGTGGCTTAATAAAAAAAAAATCTTCAGAAATACTTAGATACAATCCATGGAAGATCAAGCTGTAACGAAATACAAATAGCAACCATAAAAGGAACGATATCTATTCTTTAAATTGCCCTAGGATATAAATTTAAAGCGTAATCGTATCAAATGTTTGCTCAAGGAGGGCGCCCCTAGATCTCTTAAAACTTACTGACGGGAAAAGCAACATTCTTTATGAGCATTTGTGAGCTTATTTTTGTTCTTATAAAATCAAATATGAAACAATATCTTTCTATGGCTAATCCACATTAAGAGATGTTGCCTCAAGTAATGACACAAAGCTGGATACTCCACCAGACTAGATAAATTCCTCTCTTGGTATCCAGTAAGACCAAGAGACCAAAACGAAAGATATACTACAAAATATGAAAAGGGAGTGGAAAATTATGTTCCCAATTTATTTAATAACTCATAGTTTGATAGATAAAGAACTTTAATGGAATATATAATGGTTTATATAGAGTTCAAGTGAAAAACAATAAAAGCCATATTTTCCCTTTTACTTGAGAACGATTATATTGATCATAACTGAAATGTCTAAGGATTGACTAAATATCCCAAATAACTATTGAGAATATAGCACAACAAAGGTGTGTTATAAAATTAAATATTAATTAAATATTTGCTAGAATTGAACCACTTAATTTCTTAAAGAAAGTCCATAATCTTTCACTCTGGTTATATTCCTTTCACACTATGTTAATATTGTTAATTTCTAACTGTAATGATTTACAATTGCCAAAGCCATATTCTTTTTCTAAGTTTGATTATGCATATGTGAATTCAAACAGAAAAGTTTTAAAAACAACTTGGCAAATATAAAATTCAAGAGATATTTATATAATTGCACTTTAAGAGACACTTAGAAGCTGAAAAAAGATATCTCGGTTGGAATGTATGAGATAGCGGTTGAATATCATTTAACCAATTTGATGCCGTATCCCCATCAAGAACCAAATGATAAGAAAAATATGAAAAGAGATTGAATGTAGATATTGAATATTGGATCAATTCTAGTATCACCAATCCCTGCATAGTAACCTATCCAATTTCTGGTTAAGAATAACGTCATAGCAATGTAGTATTGCTTCACTAATCCTTTGACTGGTAAGGAGGCCACAGAAGCAAATAATAAAAGATGATATAATATGCTGTGTCATTATAGAAAGCTTTCACTTGTATACTACATCTATGAATTATTATAAAGGAAAAAAACAGAATGCAGTAAGAAGTGATTTGTACGTATAATAAAAAGTGTTGTTCATAATGTAGCAAAACAACATCAATTGAACAATAACTACGACACCATCCTAAAATAACATTTTTCAAGTTTTTTCATCTTATTTTCTTAAAGTATTTTGCGTGATGATGAATTTGATAATCAATAAATGAGAAGGTGTTAACAACCTGAGCGAAAACCACCAGAACAACCACCTGTTATCTTGTAGACCTAGGCGAGGATGTCATCTGCAAATACTTTAATGTAAAAAACAATACAACAATTAAATGTCGAATGATGAAACATAATTGTAAAGAGCCTCGGATGATGAGAGATATATCGTAATTAAATTCTCTTATCGGAAATATCAATTAAAATAACTGCCATCAATCAAATGAAAAAAAAACTGTCGTTTCTTATGAATTATTGATTGGCCACCTGACTACAATAGCTGCCTTCACACAAAAATCTGTAAAATGCTACCACTACATAATATCATTCACCAATATACTATGTAATACCAATATAGACTTAATGTGAAGAGAAGGTAAGTTGCGCCCAAAAAAAGCCCCCAGATTTCAATTTATCTCGGCTAATCAAGTGGTACAGAAGGACAGTTAATATTTTTGGAATATTCTTGGTAATAGCATTTTCTTAATCAAAAGATATTTAAAATCATACAAAACCAATCTGTGGCAAAAAACCTTTATAGATAAATTATATTATATGTACTATGTTTTGTCTTCTTTTTGTAATAAATAAAAATTACTTACATAATAACGCATTGGATGCATTTTTTGCTTTATTTTTTCATGAACTCTGAATAAAGTTTATAGATGAATCTCATTTAATATTGACATCAGTAACTTTACTAATAAGTTATTTAAGACTAATAACGTTGATATTTACATATGAAACATATTTCACATCTAGAAGTGTAAGCCATGTTTAGTTTCAGAAACGTTTCCGATGGTTCTTTGTTCTAAACAAGTCTTGAGAGGTGACTGGTTTGCATTAGACAGTACAGTTTCCGATGGTTCGTTGTTACACACAAATTCTGAGAGGTGACTTGTTTGCAGTAGACAGTTCCACAGAGCAAAATATTCTTACCGTGTCGAGACGGAAAAAGACGTGAAATTGCTCCAGAAAAGGTTTAATATTTATGAAGAAATTCTGGTTTCTGATTGGTTGGTAGCATAACGTGAATTAATTCGATTCGTCAGTTCCTAGCAACATCGTTTATAAATAGAATCGCCCGACTGTGTGGAATCATACCCCATTCTTGTTCCAAAATATGGCAACATCACATTTTTTACAAACAATTATTTTTACAACTATTAACATATGTGACTTTTGTTTAAGTAATTAAACCATGAACAGATATTGCACATATTTTGTAAGTTAAATATACTTGTCATGTATTTATACAGTCTAAAAGCATTGGAATGCTATGTGATTTGATATTTCTTTCAACAAATATCACGCATATATTAAGCATTCTGCTGGATCGGTCTATATTTGTACAATACATTGTCTACAACCATTTCAATATCGCCATGTTTACCATTGTATTAAGTATTTCAAATGTTTTTAACATATTTTTCTTAATTTTGAATTCTTATAAAATACTATCTTTACGTTGCTGTGGCTGAAATTGACGCAATGGAAAAAGTTCCAAAATGTTTCTTATAGAGTTAATTTCACATTTCGTATGTTTCGTTTTTTTTTCGTTATGCCCGGGAGGAACTCGCATCCACCGATCGAATTGTTTTTTGTTTCTTTCTTCTGTGAATGTCACGTTCCGGAGAAATCAGAGTTGCAAGCTGAGCTATGCCTGGTTCATTAAATGCATAAGTACAAATATTTTTTTACTTATATTTTATTTCTTAAATTTTATAATTTCTGTGTTACTCTTTTAGCGATTGTTAAAAAAGAGTTTGTTTTATACGCACGTGTGATAAGAATTGTTATTTTTCATTATTTAAGAATGGTCGACCGAAAAGGAAAGCTGTCGAATAACAGGGTTTTTTTTATAATTTGGTAATATTTTTTTACTTTTTAATGTGAAAAAAAAACAGCTAGATAAGATACCATCACTGTTATTAAATATCACGGAAAACGTTGTTTTGGTATGCTAGATGTCGAATAATACTTTTTTTTAATTTGGTAATATTTTTTACTTTTTAACATTTAAAAACATAGTTGGATGATAAACAGTCACTTTTTACAAACTTTCACGGAAAACAGGCGTGTAAATTTCTAGTTTTTCGATTTCGAACAAACCAGACGTTTGATTTATATATATATATATATATATATATATATATAAGCATGGATGCCCGGGTTAGCCTAAAAATATAAATCAAAATAATTTTTCTATAAATCTAAGCAACAGCGAGTGCCTCTGCGAACGTAAAAAAACCTAAGACCATAAAAGAGGAAAAGAAAAAATAATATGCTAGCTGTCGCGACCAGGACGAGTTGAGACCTCATGACGCTGCAAAATAACGATGTTCAGTTTGCAATGCGTGCGGGACTTGCAAGAGATGATCAGGTTGACCACCATAGAATTAATTTTTCTTATTTTCATATATTATGCGTCCGAGGGATCTTTCAAATGGTACTGGTTTGACCCTGTGCGATGCGGTTGAGGAAAGTTTTTTTACGGACACACAGACACGCAAACCAACTGATGTTTGAGATGTATATCATAGACTAGCATGAGCCGCATCAGCTGCGTTCGAAGTTGATAAGCGAAAGAGGAAAAGAAAGGAAAAAAAAACTAATAATAAATCAAATGTTCATATAAACAATAATAGAAATTTCTTTTTTTCATTGCCGATTTTATTACGTGTCTAATCTGTTAAGATCTTGTTAAGATTTAAACTTTCCAACCGATAAAACCTTAATTTGTATAATGTAAGGGTTCTATGACTACGAAAATAAGTGATAAGAATTTGATTACTGTTACTATGACTATGAACTTAGTAGATTTAATAGTATTACGTGAGGAAACCGTAACTATTGACATTTATTAAAATTGTTTTAGTAAAAACTTAATATCTTACATTTTATTACATTATTGAAAAAGCTTAGATCTTATTACATTACTGAACTCTTTAGAAAATTATGATTTGTATATATGATGACATTAGGATTATTACACTAATAGAATTACTAATTCATTAAAATCAGATTAAAACAAAATAAAGAGAGATAAAGAGATAGATAAAATCTGAGATGATAGAGGGATAAAGAATGAGATAAAGAGAGGGAAAAAGAATAAGATAAAGAATGAGATAAAGAGAAAGATTATATCTGAGATAATTAATTTGTATTGCCTTATACATTATTTGGTTCAACCTGCAAACATAACAGTTGGCGACGAAAATGAACATCAAATATAACAGTTTTACGAAGAAATGGAAAGAACTCACAAAAAAGGAGAAATAATTTCTAAGAAATACGAGTTTTGACGAACGAAATAGTCATAGAAACGGATTTCACGCTAAAGTGAAGTTCGACTCAAGTCGGGGGGAAAAGTAACCTCGATTAATAGTATTGTATTTACTAAAATGCTAGTCGGGGAAAAAAAGACAAACCAAAACCGCTAATTGCAGTCTCAAAGGAAAAAACCGCAAGTGTGGCAAAAGCGACAATTTACGCCGTTTCTCTTGGAATCCATCTTGAAAAATAAACAAAAAACTGTAAAAGTGAATTTTTGTTAAGTTGTAAAAAATTACGAAGAGCAAACGTACAAGAAAGTAACATACGAAAAATGTTCACCAGTGGATTCCTTAATTGCTGTTCTCTGTTAGCAAAACATCAACTAAAGACTTTTTGGTAAACTAATTTTTTTTCTCGTCGGTATTAAAAATGTCACAGTAAAACTAAAATCAAGGAGAGAATTTTTTAACTGAAGTTGTCACTGGATAACGGATATAAGACAGTAAAACGTCACAAAAAAAAACAAACAAAAGAAATAAATAAATGTAGTCCATACATTTTATTTTATTTCGATTGTGACTCGAGTTGAAAAATCTTTTGTTGTACTTAAGTCTGTCGTATTTCAGTAAAAGACTCAATTTCGTTTTATTTTGGGGTTGGATGACCTTGACTCGCTAGCGAAGTAAGAAAATGTTATTCGAGCAGCGAATAAACTGGCCTGTGTTACAACAAAAATATTGAAAACAAGAACTCTGAACCATTTTTGTTGTATCACAGGCCAGTTTATGTTTTAGAATACATTACAAAAAATGGAAGATTAATCTAGAACGTTAATGTAATTTTTGCAGACGCAACAACAGGCACAAGCCGAGCGAGATGAACGAAGAGATGAGAAATTATTGAAATGGCAACTGGAACAAGAAGAAAGGCAGAAGAAATTACAATTTGAACAAGGAAAAATGAACGTTTTGCTAAAACACTGGAACTACTAAAGAATAATCGAGAAAATGTCGACAGTGCTAATTTCTCCCATACAACTATTTTTTTTATAGTATGGACACATTTAATTATATGCCGGAGGAAGAAAAGAATTTTGAAGCATACTATACAAGATACGAGGATGTACTTCAACTGGACTGCAAAAGTTGGCCAAATAGCCAGAAAGTGAGCCTCTTACTCAGAAAGTTGTAGCAGAACACAGTAAATTCGTAGATTATATATTACCTAAAAAAACTAAAAAGAATTATTCAATCCGAATATATCTCTTTTTCATAAGAGATGGTTGTGTATGAATCTAAGGAAGATGGACAACCAAGATTATTTGACATACGCATAAGTTGTCAATAAAAACTGTGATAATTTTAAGCTAGCGGAACTAACAGTAGAATATTTCAAATGCCTAATCTTCGCACAAGGGTTAGGTTCCACGAAAAATGCAGAAATACGCAGACGAGTGTTGTCTAAGCTGGAATCTTAGCTAGATTTAACACTTCAGAAATTAGCAAATGATTGTGAAAGGGCCATTACACTAAAAAAGGATAAAAAAATAGAAAAATCGGCAGATGTAAGAAAGGTTAGAAACCATATACACCAGCCAAGAACTATACAAATAAAAGCAGTCAAAATGGAACGAGATATTCCAAATATAATAATTATAATTATAGTAAAGAATATACAAGTATCTCCCTAGATATAACTGTAAGAGATGCGCAGAAAGACATTGGGAATCAGATTGCCCTTATAAGAAGAAAAAATGCTATATTTGCAAGAAAGTCGGACACAAAAGCGATTGTTGCAGATATAAAGATTTCAGCAAGAAATAGAGTACAGCAAACAAAATCAAATGAAAAATTAGACAAAAATGGGCGAAAACACATAAAAGTGGAAATATTTAAAACGCCAATAAAATTACAACTGGATTCAGGATCCGATATTTCTATAATAAACTTGAATACATGGAAAAAGTTGGGTAAACCAACCATGATAATAACAAGTAAATCAACTCGGACGGTTACTGGTGGTGAGTTAAAATTTGAAGGAGAAATTATCCTTCCAATAAAATTAAAAGGGATTACGAAGAAATTAAAAATGTTCGTATTGAAAAATAGCGAAAATCTGTTTGGAATAGATTTGATTGAGACATTTGGACTGTGGGATAAGCCAATAAATACATTCTGTAAAAAATAGAATGTACTACTCCAACAACAGGAAATATAAAAGAGGAATTAAAAATATTCCCTGAAGTATTCATGACTAAATTAGATCGTTGCAATAAATTTAAGGTCTCGTTTGAACTTAAAGAACACGCCAGCCCAATTTTTAGAAAAAAAGCGAAATGTTCCGTTCGCTGGATTGGAAAAGATTAATAAAGAATTAGACAGATTAGAACAGACAGGCATACTATCAAAAATAGAACACAGCGACTAGGCAGCCCCCACCGTATATGTAAAGAAAAAGAATGATGAAATCAGAGTGTGTGCAGACTTTTCGACAGGTCTAAACTCCATATTACAAGACTAACATTACCCTCTACCAATCCTAGAGGAAATAGTCACAAAGTTGAATGGTGGTAATATCTTCTCCAAGATAGACTTTAGCGACGCGTATTTACAAATACCGGTCGAGGAGAATTGCTCAAAAATACTATGCATCAACACGCATAAGGGATTGTACAAATACAACCGGTTGCCCTTTGGCATCAAACTAGCGCCTGCCATCTTTCAGCAAGCGATGGACTCCATGCTAAATGGCATTGAGTTCGCATGTGCATACCTGGACGACATTGTTATCAGGAGCAAATCCCTATAAGAACATAAGGAGCATTTAAAACAAGTATTCACTCGAATGCAAGAATTCGGGTTTAAAGAACAAGAAAATAAATGCGACTTTTGTATGACCGAAATTAAGTACCTGGGACATATAATAAATAAACATGGGTGACGTCCAGACCCAGAAAGATCTGCGGCAATAAAAAAACATGCCACCACCTAATAACGTAACAACCTTGCAGAGTTTCTTAGGACTCGCAAATTATTACCAATCTTTTATTGAAGCGATGCATAATTTGCGAGCTCCCTTAAATGAGCTGCTAAAAAAGGACACACCTTGGAACTGGACGCAAGAATGTCAAACCGCAAATAAAGATCGCACTAACATCTTAATTATTTCTAACTCACTATGACACAAAATTAAATATAGTTGTCGCTAGTGACCTAGTTCCTACGGCATAGGAGCATGCATTCAACATATCATGCCTAATGGATCTAGAAAGCCGATAGCTCACGTTTCAAGAACGCTGCTTCCAGCAGAGAAGGCGTATTCACAGATTGAAAAAGAAGCGTTGAGTATAATCTTTGCAATGACTAAGTTCCACCGATATTTATATGGTAGACATTTTATACTTGAAACCGACCATAAACCATTTGTCACAATCTACGGATCAAAAAAAGGATTGCCTGTATAGACCGCAAATAGATTGCTGCGCTGGGGTACGATCCTACTGAATTACGATTTCCAGATACAACATCTAGCATTGAAAAAGATTTGCCATGCGCATGGACTTTCAAGACTGATACCACAGAAACATAATTTCGAAGAATCAGTGATTGCAACAATTCGAACATATATCGAAGTGAAAAATATGGTAGCAAACATCATTAAAGAACTACCGGTAACATTGTCGGACATTAAAAGAGAAGCCGATAAAGATGAATACATAATACACATCCACTAAAGCTAGTTTTTTTTTTTCTTTTTGGTGACTAGCCAATTTTAGGATCAGATTCGACAAACATTGGAATCGTCCAATAACTAGTACCTCTTTCTTTTTCTCCCTATATATATATATATATATATATATATATATATATATATATATATATATATATATATATATGTGTGTGTGTGTGTGTGTGTGTGTGTGTGTGTATATATATATATATAATTATTTTCTATAATATAAATATATAATAGAAAAAAATTATAAATGACAAAAAGGTTCAGGAAAATGTTCCATATGTAACGATGTGTTATTATATAGCGAGAGAATTGTAATACCTAAAACGTTGCAGAAGAGGATTTTGAGAAACTTCCACACAGGACATCCGGGGATAAATTGGATGAAGCCTCTAATTAGAAGCTACGTATACTGGCGTAACATGGACATCGACATAGCTACAACAATAAATAGATGTAAAGGACAAAATCCCCACCTATAGTACACAAACCTTGGCCGAAAACCGACCACCCATGGTCGAGAATCTACATGGACTTCGCTGGTCCAGCAGGAGAAAATTATTACTTAATCGTAGTAGATAGTTATACACAATGGCCTGAGGTAATGTGTTGCAGGAATCCAACAACGAACAACTCAATGAGATTCCTACACGAGTTATTTGCACGATTTGGTGTACCAGACACAGTGGTCACTGACAATGGAACGCAATTCACATCCACAGACTTTAAGGCATTTTGTGACACGTTCCAAGTACAGCATATCACTACTCCTCCGTACCATCGAAGGTCAAACGGCATCGCAGAGAGGTTCGTGGACACGTTAAAACGAGCGTTGAAAAAATTCATTTGGATACTAACGGAAAAAGCTTTGCAATAATTTTTGCAAATATATAGGATAACACCGCACCCTAATACACCGTAAAACATATCACCAGCTGATTTAATGTTTGCCAGAAAGGTGAAATCGGCGTTTGATAAACTATTGCCAAGACAGGCAATTGTCCGAAACACTACACACATGATAAGAAAGAAATATAACTCGGGAGATCGAGTATATTTCAAGTGCTACCGGAATAACACCTCTTACTGAGAATGTGGAGTAGTTAATAAACGCATTGGTGATTGTACATACATGATTAATGGTCCACAAAATATACATAAAAGGCACCTGAACCAAATAAAAAAACGCCATATTCAAGATGGTGATTATACAACAGTAGTCGAAGAGGAGGAAACCATGTACATCATATACGAATCCTTTAATTTGGAACCGCCTCAATATACACCTGAGCCCCGAAGATCAGGTAGAAAAAGAAAGTTTAATGAATCATTAATGTTAAATCCCAAGAGAAAAAGATATTGAAATCGGTGTGACTTCAAATCTTGGGAGGAGGGGAGGGTGTTGTGGTGGCACCCACTCATTTACATATGTGGAAAATATTACACATAAATAACAAGACTCGGTTAGTCTGAGTGTGTGTTAACCAGAAGCCACCGAAGGCCGAGCCGAGAGCAGATATGTTCTCCAGCCTAGACTCTCTTACGTGACAACCATTATGTAAATATACTGTGAATATACTTTTTCTAATATATTTCTTATTGATTGATCTACCTGTGTTTGTTGAGTCTTCATTTGTATTGCCTTATACGTTATTTGGTTCAACCTGCAAACATAACAGTTGGCAATTATATCCACTACTACTCGCACCATAATGATAAAATAGAGACTGGAAAGATTATTGGTTTTTTCTTGCGTGCCTTTAGAATATGCAGGCCCCAATATCTTAATGATGAAATTCAATACATTACGAATGTTTAAAAAAAAAAACTACAGTACCCATCCTATTTCATTTCTTACGCAAAGAAAAAAGCTACGAACATACACTAGAATATAAGCAGACAGAAAAATAAAACAAATACCTCACTATAAAACAGACATTTTTTCACACCCACCCACACTAAAAATACAAAAATCTACGACACTCTTAATAGACTTGGTTTTCACTTGATACAAACAACTTCCACAACAATAAAACAGACATTTAAAACTACCAAGAACTCTCCCAAAACCCTTACATCCGACGCCGGTATATATTCAATCCCATGTAACAATTGCCAACAAGCATACATAGGTGAGACACTGCGTAAATTGAAACTAAGACTTTACAAACACAGAAGAGATTTAAGGATTGGTAACGCCCTAAATGTACTTTTTTCCATTGTGCAGAAAACGATCATTTATTTAATTTAGATCGTGTGAAAATTATAAAATACGTGATAGATTGAGCTAAAAGAATACTTTTAGAGTCAGCACTAATATTAAACACTAATAAGAAAGGGCTTCTACCATTTACCCCCTAGTACAGGGAAAATAATAATCAAAGAACAAAATATCAAAACAGATCCTGGTTAACCGTTTTTTCCTTAATCCTTAAATAATTCAACAAAATGAATAAGTTTAGAGAAAAAAGTGTAAATATTTATTTAACGTATTTTTAAAAGTGTATATATAGACATTGAACAACCCAACCTTCCCATACACAAATAGTTTCCTTCCCGATACGGGTAGGATTCTAACATAGTTTCCTTTGCATTTTCCTATTGTCTATGATCGTTTTCTTTTTTTGCAAGTTTCCTTTTAATATCCTGAAGATGTTCTCTGCAATAGGGACGAAACGTTGACCATTTCATAAATTCATTCGGTTTTTCTTTGTTCAAAACAACATCTTAATGGAAGTTTAAATCAATAACTATTTATTTTGCTATTACTTCAAGCAGTGGAAGATATTTCTTAAACCAAGAAAAGATAATTTAATGAAACATTTTTGACATCGGAAAACAGCCTAAAATTTTTCCCACTCCTATACCTCAAAAAGCTCCAAATCTTTTGATTCCTGATTCCGACCAATCGTAGATAAATAAGTGTAAATTAAGAATCAGTTCCATAAAGAATAACAAAACAAAATCAAATTGAGTTTACGATCGTTTCAGAAACGATATTCATTTTATTAATATTGCCAATAATTCACAATAAATGTTTTTAATCTTGTTTCCTCATCAGCACAAATGTTATGGGTATAGGGTAAGACACCAAAACAAACTATTATTTTTGTCATAAGTAATGTAGATGAATCTGGAAATAGTAAAAAAATATTAGAAAAAATGTTACGCAAATTTTGTATTGATAACGAAGAGAATTTTTAAATAGGACGAATATTATATAATATAAACCAATTGGAAAGTTAGATTTTGAAAAAAATACATATTTTATGAAACGCTTCAAACGTTTAATGAGGTTTACACTGTAAACATAGAGATATTCAGTGGTTGTAAAAGAAGTATTCTACAAATACCGATGACCTCAACTAGAAACTTCTATATATGCGTGGTATTTGTTGAGACATCATCAAGTTCACATAGCATTGCAATGCTTTTACATATAATGATGAAAATAATAGTTATTTTCGAAAATGGTTAGCATTTATTTTATATTTAATAATTGTATGAAAACTGGGTAGAGTTTCATTATTTCAATAATTCAAATAATACAAATAATCATAAACATTATTAAAAAAAATGAAAATATCTATTATTATATAAAAGGAACTTTGTGTGAGTTCGCTCGCTATAGACTCCTAAATGACTGGATCGATGTATTTTTGTTTTTAAATTTCACACAAATATACTCTGTATCTGGCAGTGTTCTTTGATATGTTTTGTATCAGCATGCTTTTGATAAGTATTGAAAATCGATAATCGAAAAAATCACATGAAAGAAGAAATAGGAACAGACGATTTTGACTAAAGTTAATGCCTTATACAGCCTAACATCAGAAGTGCATATGAGAAGTTTTATCACCGTACAAACAGAAACTCCCGCCATATAAAATAAACAGTAGATTCAAATATTTTAATAATTGTAGGAAAAATGTCTATCGCATATGTTTTACAAAAATATTCTTTCAGGTTAATAAAAAACATTATGAATAAAAAACATTATCAATCAAAAACACACATTTCAATTATTACCATTGAACTTTAATCCCTTGACAGCCAAATTTCTGGCCGAAAACCGATAAAAAGATGTTTTCCAAATCTCAATACCCCTTATCTCAAATCCCGAGTCTGCAGACAGATAGTTTAGTAGGAAAATGTACACACAAATACAAACACTTTCGCTTATATATATATATATATATATATATATATATATATATATTACCAAAGTGAACAAAATGATGTTAAGAAATGCACATTCCACCAATCAAGATGTATACATGTATTATATATAGATATTATATAGACATTGTATTTATATTGAGGATAAATGTTAATAATAGTACGTTATGAATTAGTTCCAAAACCAAAATAAAATTGAGTGTACGATCATCAGCAATTGTTATAGACAACCGACTTGATGTGTTATAATTAATATTTCTTAACTGTAAAAGCAAAGCCACACTAAATATATTAGAGTTTATCTACAATAATATAGTTTTGTTACAGCTTGGTTTTGCTAAAATTTAGTATATTTTTATATTTTTTCATTAGCAAAGTTTACTTTATTTTCAAATCATTCAAATATACTAAGAGTTATGCTTAGATTTCTAATACCATTCTATTCTAATACAAATTATGTGTTTTTTTGTAAATAATACATTAGCATGCTGACATAAGCGATTGTTACTGTTGCGTATTTATTTGCTTCCCCACTGAGAAAATTAGGCACAAGGCCGTGTTTTAATATGGAGAGAGGGAAGGGGGAAGGGAAGACCAGCTCCTCGAAGCGAGGGAAGGGGCTGGTGGTGCTGTCTCTTGGTATATAGGGTGGCCCCTACATGGATCATAAACATTGCCACAAGGGCAATGGTCTTTACTTGTAGTATCTGCCGGAACAGAAACTACACTTTGATCCCGGCCCAGCTCTGTCCCTTTTAACAAACCACAATAATGATCTTGTTAATTACCAATTGCTTACTGATTGCCTGATTGCAAAATATTCTGTTTGTTTTATTTTGTACACGTCAGACGAGAAATTGTTCATAGATATTGTATAAAATCAGGTCAGGTAAAATCATGCGTTGTAGCATATATATATATATATATATATATATATATATATATATATATATATATATATACATGCATATGTTCGTGTCAGGTTTTATAGTATCTGTATAACCGTGTTCATATAAATGTGTCTTGATGTATGCATATTTTCTTTTCGTGGTTTTCTGTGTGTGGGCGTATACACATGTTAACACTGTTCACAAATGGGGCAAATACTGTATCCAAGAGTTTTTTTTTAACATGACAAATAGACATCTTTGCGTGGCACATCACACAAAAGGGAAACATACCTTATCTCTTTATCCCTCGCTCTCTTGATGGTTGTCAACCTAGAATGAATACATCTTCTGAACAAACACATTATATAGATTTATTCAATGTCTGTGACTTTCTCTCAATTCTCATCGTTTCTAATTGGTTCATCTAATTACACAGATTGCATTCACAAAATCTATATTCACATCCACTGGCCAATCCAGACTCTAACTAAATACATTCTGACTATTTACTTGTTCAATGGGATTGGACGTTTACACATAAGATGGCCCGGGCCTTCAGTCGTTGAGTAGCAAAACATGCACTGCCATTCATTTGCCTTTAGATTACTTTTAAGGATAAACGTTGTTCTCTTTATATTGCCAACTTTATTTCATTAAAAGCTGCATCTTTCCACAGATCTTCAAATAGAGGTACTTACATACTGTGCGTTGGAAGTCAGTGCAAACACCATCTGCTAATAGGGGAAACCTGCAGTGACCATTTGCTTGTAGGCCAGACATTTTATTAAAAATCCATTTCTAAGTGCTGATATTCATTGAATAAAAGAAGTCTTTTTCATACACTGAAAGGCTCTCACTGTTCATCTAATAAAATATAGCATCCCTATCCTGGTTGAATAAAAGTAGTCTTTCTTCATACACGTAAAGGCCTCACTGTTCATCTAATAAAGTATAGCATCCCTATGCTGGTTAAGCTCTTCCAGGAACGTCATTATGTTGTTTTCATTTTTGTAACCTTGTATCTATATTCACATCAGTGTTTTTATTTTTGTTATCTTGTGTCTATATTGATTTCAGTCTTTTCCTTCCTGCAATGTTTCTGCTTTATCATCTACCTATGAAGTATTTTTCAGTGAGCTTTTTGTTTGAGATTTGTAAGCGTAGACTTTCATAAGTATCCTGAACCATTTCTTTGCTCATATCTGTTGAACATTTTATGTAATGCCTCATGCTTAATATGGTGGTTCGATATGCATGGTTTATTTCAGTGAGGCACGAACCCCATTCTTTTTGTGGTACACATAATTTAAAAGAATATGGTATTGTCTTTTGTTAGTTATTTTGCAACATTTTATTTTTGAAACATTAACCATGGATTTCGGCTTTTTATTTCTTTCATTACAATTACAATATAGATCTTTCGTATTTTTTTGTTATATACACTATTTGATTCCATTACGATTAAAATATAGATTTGCCGTGTTTTATTATTATTATTATTATTATTATTATTATTATTATTATTATAGCCGTTGTCGCATTTGTGTTCTGCACCTTTTTGTTCACAACAGTTTGATCTTAATAGAGACTTTTTTGTCTAGATATATTTTATAACTTTTTTTATTAATTTGTTTCTATTAAAACAATCTGTGTAATAAAGTAATTTTATTTTATTGCGGAGTGGCTCAGTTGATAGAGACATTGAATCCTACCCAAAGCCAGTCAAAGTGAATGGTGTATGACTTATTTTCAACTGTTATTTCTGGTAGATATTCTCAAGACTTGCTACTATAATATGGATATTAAAGTTTTTACAGATTTTTCAGTGGAGTTATTTGCACACCACATTGAGTCGCATTATACAACAGCCGTCCCCCAACAGGACTTTAGAACTGAATGTCAGGTGGCTAACACTATAATTTTGTGTGGTAGAACCAACCATTGTGGATTTCTATTTTTTGTTTTATTTTACTTCAGTCAAAGTCCTCAGAAATCAAGATGCCCACTACTGGGGTTAACACTTGAAGTATATATGAGATACATAGCTATTCGAATGTTCTATTAAAGTAATTTATCTCTCAAACACAGAGATAATAAAGAAATTCAGAACATTATTTTCCTCTCCGTAATTAAGCATTTTCCTATGTTGTAGTATATCTTTCATTTTGATCTTTTGGTCTTACTGGATTCCAAGTAAAGAATTTATCAAGTCCAGTATAGTATCCAGCTTCGTGCTGTTACCTGACATAAAATCACCATTCCTAAAGAAAACTAATGTAATTTTTCCATACTTAGATCTTATTTGTGTAGCAAACACTATGTGAATTGAATATTTAATCAGAGTTTACTTCAAAATAACAGTATACTCACGCCATGTTATTTTAAGTGAGTTCTCATGTGTTTCAGTAAATTTTATTTTTTCAACCAAAAATAGCCACACACTTCACAAGTATGTTGTTTTTTTCCCATATATATTAATAATCTTGATTTTCCAAACGAAGAATATGCAAACACTTCAAAAGTGTGTGGCTACTCTCTGGTGTGAATTCTCATATGGTTTACTAACCTGGCTTTTCCCTTTTGTTTTATTGTACTTCAGTTGAAGTTCTCAGAAATCAAGGAGCCCACTACCTGGGGCTAAAACTTAAAATCTATATTTTCCCCAGTGTGAATTCTCATATGGATGACTAACGATGATCTTCTAGAACAAGAATATCCACACACTTCACAAGTATGTGGCTTTTCCCCAGTGTGAGTTCTCATATGTCTCACTAAAGTTGATTTGTCAGAACATGAATACCCACACACTTCACAATTATGTGGTTTTTCCCCAGTGTGAGTTCTCATATGTATTACCAAGCCTGATTTTTGAGTAAAAGAATATCTGCACACTTCACAAGTGTAAGGCTTTTCTCCAGTGTGAGTTCTCATATGGTTTATTAAAGTTGATTTGTCAGAACAAGAATATCCGCATTCGTCACAAATATGTGGCTTTTCCCCAGTGTGTCTTCTCATATGTATGACTAAGCTTGATTTTGTAGAACAAGAATATCCACACACTTCGCAAGTATATGGCTTTTCCCCAGTGTGAGTTTTCATATGAGTCACTAAATTTGATTTAACAGAACAAGAATAATCACATATTTTGCAAGTATATGGCTTTTCTCCTGTGTGAGTTCTAATATGTTTCACTAAATCTGATTTTTGAGAACAAGAATACTCGCAAACTTCACAAGTATGTGGCCTTTCCCCAGTGTGACTTTTCATGTTTCATTAATTTTGATTTCTGAGAACAAGAATATCCACACACTTCACAAGTGTATGGCTTTTCTCCAGTGTGATTTCTCATATGGTTTACTAAACTTGATCTGTCAGAACAAGAATATACGCATTCTTTGTATGTTGCCGTTCTTCAGTGTGACTTCTTATATGCATGACTAACGATGTGGCCTTTTCCCAATGTGAGTTTTCCTATGTTTCAGTAAATTTGATTTATCAGAACCAAAATGCCTTCACAAGTATGTATCTTTTCACCAATGTGAGTTTTCCTATGTTTCAGTAAATTTGATTTATCAGAACCAAAATACCTTCAAAAGTATCTTTTCACCAATGTTGATTTGCATGTTTTACTAACGTTGAACAAGAATATTCACAATGTGGATTTTGCATTATGAGTTCTAATTTTTGATATTTCTGTTAATTTATTAAAACAAAAATATCCTAACATTAATAAGATGTTGGCGTTCGAATCATGATTGAACAAGAATTTCAGTGAGAGTTTTTATGTTTTACTCAATCGTACTTGGCAAAACAATTATATTTACACACGTCACATGAATCTCGCAGGGACATTTATTTCAGCTTTCTTTTTTGCAATTTTCTTATTAATTTTTCAAGGTAAGTAGCCTATCAGATACCAAACAATTACACACAGTCTTATATATTTCGACCAAGCAATCTTCGCAAATTATTACATCAAAGAATTAATCATTTATAAGGTGTTACTTTCATTTCTCAAAATTTTTCTTAGTGCAATAATTTCGGTGCTGTAGAAAACTTTTCTTTAATTTGATATATATATTCAATAAAATACCTTTAACTTTTCATCACTATTTCAAAACATTCATGAAATAGTATAGTCCAGTATAATAAATTTTGCAGCAGATGTTGCTGTACTTTTTTCAAATAAAGTAACAATTGTTTATTGGATGATATTTAGGAAAATGCAAATCCATTAAAATTTAGAAATATCGTCCAACATCTGTAAAGTGGAATGAAATTAAATATTTTAATATATTGCATTAAAATATTTTTTATGATTTAGATCAAAATGAGAAGAGCAAAAATATTACAATATATATAAATGTAATAAATAAATAACAATGCAATATTTTTTATAGACGTTTGTAATTTACTCTAATTATTACACTAAGATATATATTATATTACAATACACACACATCTATCTATATATATATATATACATATATATATATACATATATATATATGTATATGTATATATATATAGTGCAACACAGCAGCATTGGATACATTATTCTTCATACCTCTAATTAGGGTTTAAGATTTAACCTATAATTTGGTCAGTATATTCCTATTACTATTCTAACTTATGTTTGGGGTAGAATTACAAAATCTAAGTTTAGAAAGTTTATAATAGAGTTCAACAAGAGTCTCAAATCTCATAGATCCGGACCTTGGTATTCTCTTCCTGTTTTCTGCTTCCATGACTATACTGAAATGCCGTAGTTTAAATGTAATGTGAAGAGACATCTCGCTACTCCTCTGTTTGTGATAGTCCAAAATAGTAGTCTCTTACATCCAGGTTGTAAGATGCAACGTGTTTAATGTGTTTGACTCCTAATGGGGGAATGACATCAAGAATTGCAACGATCATATTTATAACCACCGGTTGTGGTAACCAACCAATGAAAATCTTCCAAAGTTACGATAAGAATTGTCGAATTTTGAATTCAATCAGTTCGCCGCCAAAACAAGTAAAAATTGATATACCCCAATCGAACTGTATTTGACATTAAAGAAAATGGTCGACTATTTAAAATGTATGCTTCCCTCAAAAATATCTGTCACAACTTGAAAACCTGTAATAAAATTCTAGGACACTGCAATACAGCTGACATTAAAAAACTACCAAATGTAGTCGAAGGCACGAAAATAATACCTTCATACGATCTCCCAAATTGTGATGTTTGTGCACAGGGGAAAATGACAAAATATATAAGCAAAACACCAGACAAAAAGGGCACGAAAATTCTCTCACTTGTGCACTGTGACTTGGTAGATCCGATAATCTTCTAATATTTTCATTGCACACCTGAACGTATAATCATCAACGTAAGACAATGTTCATATAATCTTGGAAAATAAAGTAAAAACAATTAAATTGAAAAGCAGGAACAGAAAAATATTTTAATTAAAAAATAGTAAAAATTATACGAACGTTCCATGTTGGTAAGTATGGATGCACAGACCTGAAAAAAATCCAATCTGTTTTGCCCTAACCTCCTGCTCGTCAACTACACGCCTATTCACGTTTGCCAACTTGAAATTTTACGTAGACATTCTGATAAATTTTAAGATAAGTTTGTATTTTTAGTGTAATTTCTTCAATAGTTTTGTTATTGTCTTCTTTATCAATTGTAATTCTGTATTAAAATTAATAATAGCGTTAGCTTTTTTTCAATAAATAAATTGTCAGTAGTATAATTAATGGATTTAATTAATTTTTCTTTCAAGTTTACATTATATTTATTTTAAAAATAATTAGTATTTCAACTTATTTATGAATAAATTGTCATTGTATCAGTGAATTTGACCTTTCAATACTTAAAATGCACTTTATTAAAAAATATCTTATCGACGCATATAGAATAGCCGACAAAGAAAAACGAAGTATAAAAAATCACTACAAATAAATATTACTAAAAGCAAGCTATCTTTCTAGATAACTAGATACGTTTTTATTTTCAACTTATTTATGAATAAATTGTCATTGTATCAGTGAATTTGACCTTTCAATACTTAAAATGCACTTTATTAAAAAATATCTTATCGACGCATATAGAATAGCCGACAAAGAAAAACGAAGTATAAAAAATCACTACAAATAAATATTACTAAAAGCAAGCTATCTTTCTAGATAACTAGATACGTTTTTATTTTCAACTTATTTATGAATAAATTGTCATTGTATCAGTGAATTTGACCTTTCAATACTTAAAATGCACTTTATTAAAAAATATCTTATCGACGCATATAGAATAGCCGACAAAGAAAAACGAAGTATAAAAAATCACTACAAATAAATATTACTAAAAGCAAACTATCTTTCTAGATAACTAGTACGTTTTTATTTTTTGTGTGTTTACCTTTTTTTCAATGTTTAGCGGAAAGCCGACAGAGTTAGAATGAAAGAAAAGTTCTCTTTAGCATCATAGTCTAGTCTCGACCATCACTTAAAAATCGAAAAATAAACAAAATACTGAAAGAAACATAACTAATCAATGTTACCAATCTTGCGAAAATCTAATTTATTAGAATTATTTCGTTTCATTTTAGAATTTTAAGCAATTATCGAGGTTTGATTATGGCTCTAATGATAACTGATACATAGCAAACCGAAACGGAGGAAAGAATGAAATAATGATGAAATAACCCCCAAACGGCCCTTTTCAGGGCCACCAAATTTTACCCAAAGTGTTTTAACAACACATGCAAAATGAATGTTTGGTGAAAATGTGTAAAATAAAAAAAATTGTTAACTATAAGATAAAAATGAGAAAGAAATTATTTTTGATCTTCATAATGGTCAATTTAATAAAGTTAAAAAATAAATTAAGGTATAATAATGATTCAATTTCTAAAATGTAATGCAAATCTATATCTACGAAATAAAAAAAGGGCATTACATCATATTAGGCGACCGACTTGGAGTTGCATAACTGTTCAACTCCAAAACAGTCGTTCAATATTCTGGAACACCTAACGATCATTAATTAATAAATACTGACATTTTCATTAAAATTGGTTGATTTTCTGCATTTTTAAATGAAAGGAGCGGTCTGTGACTCCAAAAAAAGTCGCTCTGTATGACGGAATAATGTTAAGTAAAGAAATAAGCAATGTCTAATTTGTCCTCCCATAACTTAACTTGAAAAGCAACAGTGTCGTGTTTTCCCCAGTGAGAATTTTTTTTTAAGTTAAAATACTGACGTCGCATTTATATGTATGACGGGCATGCAAATTTACATGTGAGATATCAAAATTCGAGGAAAGGGAGTTTGTTGAACGGGTATAAAAGAGGGAGGGAAAGGAACCACCAGCAAGTGGAAAGACAGCGTGTTAAGAGAACGTGTACCGAAATGAAACTAGTGAAACTAAATCAGAAAAGACAGAACAACAAATTTGACTCGGTTTAAATATTGTGGAATTTTTAAATTCCTTCTTTGAAGATATTTTTCAAGGATTTTAATAAAAAGGTAGATTTTGAATTTTTGTTTCAGGGAGGGGGTGAACAGTGCTGGCTTATATTGTAAACATTTATCAATAGTTTTTCTACATTAACTTTTATGCAGCTAAATTTTACTAATGCTCATATAGAAAATAGGAAAATAGGTATGTTTTGTAGATTCCGGTGTGTTAGAAATCACACAAGTTTTACTTAAATAACACATTTTGGACAAAAATCTAAATGTCAGATTGAATCATATTTTTTTAGGATTTTTTTTTTAAATTGGAGATTCATACTTTTTTTTTCACGTCTTTTGTAGATCAATATTTATTCATATTTATCATTGGATTGCAATAAAAATAACCTTTTTTTTTTTTTTTAAATGTTTAACGTTATTGCAAAACATTTTTAATGGAAGCTTTTAGTGTAAAAAGAAAAAGAAAAAACTTACCTTTTGTTTCGAAATTTTATTAGGCAAAAAAATCGGGATGAATTCGTTTTTTCTTTTGTGTTCAAAACAGAACATTTGTTTTGTTTGTTGCGATTTCTTTAGTAAATTGATACAACTTTTGTTTTGTGTGTCAAATTCATTAAGAAATAAAATATTATGAAAATATAAAAGAATCAAAATTAAAAGATGAAAAACACGATTTAAACGTGAAAATATTTTCAAAGAAAATCAACTGCTAAAGCATAATGAATTTAAGACACCGTAACACGGTGTAATCATTATTTCGTTCCTCGTGTAAAAATGTCCGTTTATTATTTAAGTGTGCCAAATTATTTTCCAAGCAAGTTTAGGTTATATTTGTCAATGATTAAAACTTGTTGGCATTTTCTCTTCTAAATGTCTCTTTTGTGTGTTGAATTCATTAAAAAATGAAATATATGAAAATATAAAAATCAGGTTTATTTTTTTAAGTGTGAATATTTCATTATTATTTGGATTAGTCGAACTACATCGAAGCTGAGAACAAAAGTCCAAACAATCTAAATAATCCTCATAAAAAAACACGAAACTGAACAACTTAAATAAACTGAATATTTCACATAAACAACTTAAATAAACTGAATATTTCACATCAACAACTTAAATAAACTGAATATTTCACATAAACAACTTAAATAAACTGAATATTTCACATAAACAACTTAAATAAACTGAATATTTCACATCAACTTAAATAAGCTGAATATTTCACATAAACAACTTAAATAAGCTGAATATTTCACATAAACAACTTAAATAAACTGAATATTTAACATAAACAACTTAAATAAACTGAATATTTCACATAAACAACTCAAATAAACTGAATATTTCACATCAACAACTTAAATAAACTGAATATTTCACATAAACAACTTAAATAAACTGAATATTTCACATCAACAACTTAAATAAACTGAATATTTCACATAAACAACTTAAATAAACTGAATATTTCACACAAACAACTTAAATAAACTGAATATTTCACATAAACAACTTAAATAAACTGAATATTTCACATAAACAACTTAAATAAACTGAATATTTCACATAAACAACTTAAATAAACTGAATATTTCACATAAACAACTTAAATAAACTGAATATTTCACATAAACAACTTAAATAAACTGAATAGTTCACATAAACAACTTAAATAAACTGAATATTTCACACAAACAACTTAAATAAACTGAATATTTCACATAAACAACTTAAATAAACTGAATATTTCACATAAACAACTTAAATAAACTGAATATTTCACACAAACAACTTAAATAAACTGAATATTTCACATAAACAACTTAAATAAACTGAATATTTCACATAAACAACTTAAATAAACTGAATATTTCACATAAACAACTTAAATAAACTGAATATTTCACATAAACAACTTAAATAAACTGAATATTTCACATAAACAACTTAAATAAACTGAATATTTCACATCAACAACTTTAATAAGAGGAAGAAATTGCTTAAATGACAAAAATAGATTTGGATTTAAAAAAAACAGTAAACTAAAAGCACATAATTACAATTTGAAAATTTTAATTTATTCTTATCAAATCCGATCCGGTAAAACTTATAGTGACTTTCCCTGATGATTACAGACGTAAATTTGCTAATTACCTGTGTGAAAGACATACAATGAGCAACTAGCGAACAAAAACTAATGTGTAGTACCTGTTCTTTATTTGTGTGACATTTCTTTCTTTTTTTACAAAGGAGTCACCACTTATCAAGGCCCGGAGGCCACTTGAGGATAAGTGTTAATGAGTGTACAGTGGCCAAGAGGAGCATGTCAGTCATTGATAGTAGTGACAATTTGGTAAATTGGATTAAGGGGATGGATCATCAAGAATTTGTTCACATTGAACTTGAAGACAACCATATTGTAGTGAGTTGGAAAGCAGGAAAACGGAACAGAGTTCTACAGGCATGCAGTTCTAAGAAAGAAACCTTGTCCATGGAATCTACGTGTAGGGTTAGGCACAGATAAAGAGTGAGGGAAATTATTGATAGTGGTTTCAGGTAGATGAGTACTTTTTTGTCAAGGCAAGATAAGATGCTTCTAGCAACTCCTGCCCAGATGTGGCAACAATACTCCATCCTTGGACGCACTTGGCTCTTATACATGTAGAGAATTGCATCAGCAGTTAGATATCTACTGGAACGGTAGAACGATCCCACCATTTTTCCAGTAACCCTGGCAATGGATTTGATGCACATGTTCCTTTTCAGATAAGGAGTAAAGGTCAACGCCAAAAGATTGTAAAAATATGGAGCCTCCTCAAGATGAGAACCATTCATTTTAATTGATGCCAGGGGATCAGAGCGTTAATGATGTACAGATAAAAGGTTGGTCTTAGTTAGATTAAAAGTAACCAGCCACCTCTTTCTCAGTTGTACCACATCCTTAAGATCAGAGGAGAGAGAATCAGAGGGACTTTGGTCGTTTATGGCCTCTAACGTGTTGCCACAGATGGTAGTGTCGTCAGCATAAATGCCTACAAATGATCTCGGAATGTGATTTGGGAGATCATTAATGTAGATCAGAAAGAGAGTCTGGCCAGGATGGATCCCTGAGGAACTCCAGCATTAATTATGTGAGCTTCAGGTATTTTCCCATCAACCACTACTTTTATGAACCTATCAGAGAGAAATGATTTAATAATTGAAAAGACGTTTCCAGATATATTGTAGCTTGAGATTTTGTGGAGTAGACATTTATGTCACACCCTATCAAAAGCCTTTGATATGTGAAGGACAATTGCTTTAGAAAGGAAGCCTCCATCAAGAGATTCGCTAACTTAACATATCAGCTGTAGATCTAACAGAACAGAAACCATATTGCATGCAACTGAGAAGGTTATTTTTGTTGAGGTGGTTGACTATTTCTCTATTTAACACAGATTCTAGCAACTTACTCATGACACAGGAGACGATTGGTCTGTATTTTTTTATGTGGAGGTCACCACTTATCAAGGCCCGGAGGCCACTCAGGGATAAGTGTTATTGCGTGTACAGTAATCAATGAGATAGTATTGTAGTAATCATTAGCATGGGAGTTTGATAGAGTGTCTTAGGGCGGCTTGCCAGGAATTTGTTTATGTTCTACTTGAAGGCACCAAACTTGTAGTCAGGTGGGAAACAGGCAAACAAAAGAGAGTTCCACAGTCGTGCACTTCTGAGAAAGAACCTATGCTCATGGAATCTACATTTGGATTTAGGCACAGATAAAGAGTGGGGAAAATTATTGACATTAGTTTCAGCCAGACGGGTGTTTCTCGTGAAAGATTGGCGAGGGAGACAAGAGATTGGAGCTCAGACGAGTACGTTCCATGGAAATAACGATACAACAAAGACAGGCTCGCAACGCCTCTTCTCTGGGAGAGAAGCTGCAGGGAAGAGAAAAAGGCATCCCCCACTAAACCACGAAGTCTATTTTGTACTCTGTAAAGGCAAAATAAGCTGCAGTACTCTATCCTTGGACGTACTATGCTTTTATACAGGTAAAGAATTGCATCAGTAGTGAGATATCTTCTTGAGCGGTAGAGGGATCCCACCATCTTTCCCAGCGTTCTTGGCAACAGACCTGATGTACGTGTTCCATTTAAGATCACGAGTAAAGGTCAAACCCAAAAGCTTGTCAAAACATGGAGCCTTACCAAGACAAGAGCCATCCATTTCAATTGATGCCAGATGGGGATAGGAGCGTTGATGATATAAAGATAAAAGCTTGGTTTTGGATGCATTAAAAGTAGCCAGCCACCTCTTCTCCCACTGTACCACGTGCTCAAGATAAGAGGAGAGAGAATTAGAGAGAACTTTGTCATTTACGGCCTTTGATGTGTTGCCATAAATGGTCGTGTCATCAGCATAGATGTCAACGAATGATTTAAGTATGTCTTTTGGGGGATCATTTATGTAGATCAGGAAGAGTTGAGCCCAGGATGGACCCCTGAGGAACTCCAGAATTAATACTGTGGGTCTATGATTTCTGCCTATCAATCACTACTCTTATGAACCTATTGGAGAGAAATGATTTAATGATTGAAAAAACATTTCCAGTAATACCATGGCTGGAAATCTTGTGATGTAGGCCCTTATGCCATACCTTATCGAAGGCCTTCGATATGTCAAGAGCAATTACCCTGGAAAGCAAGCCTTTGTCAAGAGACTCACTAATCCTATGAGATATAACCGTTAGCACATCGGCTATAGATATTTCATGACACACAGGATACTTATAGGTCTGTACTGAGAGGGAGATGACTTTTCACCTGAATTCTTAAATACAGGGCATACTGACGAAATTTCCAGGGTGTTGGAAAACACTTCACCTTAAGACAACGCTAAAACAGTTTTGTAAGTATGGGGGCAAGTTCTGCTTTTTCTGAGGTTTTCCAGGGTGTTGGAAAGCACTTCTTCTTTAGGCAATGCTTAAACAGTTTTGTAAGTATGGGGGCAAGTTCTGGGTGGAGATTTTTCAGAACTACAACTGGAATGCCGTCAAGGCTAGTTGCTTTACTGGGTTCTTGATTAGCTTGGCGACCTCACGCACAGATATTTGTATGTTGTCTCTTATAGGAGGAAATATGGGGAGTTGATGGCCTTGGTCGCATAGGGTAGAATTACCTGCAAAGTTTTTGTCAAATACTTTGGCCTTGTCTGATGCTGACGAGATGACCCAATGATGATAGTTGGGATCCTGTTTGCTATTGCCGCTGCTCAGCTATGGAGTTAACGAGCTGAATTATTCTTTTAGAGTGATTGCTGGCAGTCCTGAAAGCAGCTTTTGTCTCAGTACATCTATTACGTTGGTAGCTATGGAAAAGTGATTTCTGTGCGCGATGGCAGCAGCACATTCTGGAGAGAACCATGGCTGACTGTTAGGTTTTTGTTGGAATTTTTTGGATGGTATGAATCGGTCTATGCCTACAATTAACCATTCAGTCACGTCTGATACTATAGAGGAATACTCTTTTTAAACATGGAATGCAGAGGTAGATCAGATATAAATGTACGGAAGCTATCCCAGTCAGCTATAGAGTATCGATATACAGTACGATGGAGAGGTACGTCTGAGGACTTACTACATTTCATTTTTATCTTAAATGCTACAATTGAGTGGTCGGAGGATCCCAGAGGAGATAGAACGGAACATGAACATAGCTCAGGGGAAGTTGTAAGGAAAAGGTTTGGAAATCTTGCATATTGGCCGGTAGTATCGGGCACACGGGTGGGTTCGTGAACAATCTGAGTGAGGTCATAGGCAATGGCAAAAATTATGACAGAACCTCCCCTCGTCATCGGTCTTATTTGAGTTGGTCAGCCATTCCACGTTATGGACATTGGAGTCACCGCAAATGTGAATGTTATCGGAAGGATGAGCAGACAGGATGTGGTCAATGTTCTCAGATATGCTCTTAAAGATAGTAACCCCACTGTTGTGGGGGTGATAGAGGGCAAATATAAATGCAGTGGTGTAAGCTAGTGCAACCTGGAAGCACATATAAGGTAAATTAGGGTCTTCTCTGAAGATATCCCTACCATATCGAAAGCCATCTTTAATGTAGGCACATATTCCATGCCCATGGTGATCTTGGGGGTCAGATTTAGATGTTAAGTTAGAGTATTTTAATTGTGAATTCGTCTAAGTAAGTGGTTGGCCCTATTCCAGTTTCATTTAGAAACAATATGTCATCTCCTGTAATCGTGTTTCAACCTCCGGAAGCTTGGAATGTAGACCTCTGATGTTGGAGTCTACGTTGGGTTCTAGGTATATTCGTGTTTTTTCTGGAGATTTGTCATGTTGAGGTTTGGGGATTTGTGGGACAGGTTGATAGACTTGGTTGGAGCAGGACAGAGAGGGAAAGTAAAAGACAAGAAATTTTTTTTCAGCTATGTTTCGCATTATCATTATCTGGCGAGTTAAAGGCAGGTTTCACTTGTCATGAGTTTGTGGACATTAATATCTCTTTTGGCTGAGGTACAGATACTTGGTAATACTACCATGCACAGCTCAGCCATTTTTTTCAGGTCACAGATAAGCGTGCCCCTTTCCTCGTCTAAGTAGGTTTTGTCCACGTTCAAATAGCGTTTGCTAAATCTTTGCAGAATTGTAAAGTATTAATAAAAAATATAAGATGCTTTTCAAGTTGGTTTGCTTATACATAGGTTGCACACACGCACACAACGTACTCAATTACGCACAGGTTATCTGCTCTTGTCATGAATTCTGATTCAGCCAGCAGGCAGCCTTACTTTACTTCTTGTTTCGCTTTCTCTATTTCTCTCTTTTCATTCGAACAGTCCGTGTCGTGAGATGCATATTAGAACACGCCTTGGCAGGGCGTTCACCTTTCAAGGTATGAAAGAATACACATGTTTACCTTAACGAACTCGTGCATAGACAATGAACATTTAACGTATACTTTAATGAATTTATGTGACCAAACATTCAGACACACATAGGAACCAAGAATACATACACACAACAAACATTCTAACTCTATTAACTTATATATATATATATATATATATATATATATATATATATATATATATATATATATATATATATATATACACCTTTTTTGTGTGGTCTTCTCATGAATTCTGATTCAGCTAGCAGGCAGCGTTTCTTTACTCCCTGTTTCGCTTTCTTTTTCTACTTCTGCATTCTCTATATCTCTCTGTTCATTCAAATCGTCCATTTAGTGAGTCACATATTAACATATGCATCCGTAGGGCGTTTTCCATTCAAGTTAACCTTAACGAACTCTCGCATACGCAATGAACATTCAACGTATGCTTTAATAAACTCCTGTGATCGCGTACAAATATCCAGGCACACCTATGAATAAAGAATACATACAGACAACGAACATTCTAACTCCATACGCGTATACACACACACACACACATATATTGTTGATGGTTTATTATGATGCCTCACATAACATGAAATATCGAACACACTACTTATATCGTTCACTAAAAACACCTGCTTTTTAGTTGTATCTCATGAATAAACTATGCCTAATTCAGGTTAGAATAAAGTATGCTTTAGTGTTTGGATTTTTTTAAATTAATTTTTCTGACTATCGGAGTTTGCATACGTTTTATGAATTATATACACACGTCCAGAGACAGTTGAATAAAATTAAAGTGTAGTATCTGCTCCTGGTTTGTGTGATCATAAATATTATGTGTTGTCTTATTATTATTTTGGCATATTAAGGACTTTGTTTGTTGGAATAAGATATAGTTTTACTCAGTAATAGTACCCAGGCGTTAATTCCTCCTTTGAAAGCATGTCGGCTGTTTAATAATGGGCGAGGCATTGCTACTCTTTTAGTGTTTTTTTCTTGTGTTTTGTTTGTTTTGTTTTTTTAAAAAAAGTTGTGGATAAATGCAGAAGAAAATGTGTATCTACATTGTTTAAAATATCGCATTCAAATTAAATTTCCAATTCAGTTTTATGATAAACATTAATTTAAATTATATTCATTTCAATTGTAGCATTCGAAATACATTTTTGGCCGATGTTTAAGAGATAAATTCCACAATTTGCACTTTTTCTTCTTGCACGTTTAGCGAATCTCTTAACAAAGGCTTCCTTTCTAGGGCAAATAGGAAGCTCACAGTATTAATGCTGGGGTCTCTCCTGTACATCCTGAGCCAAATTCTATTCCTGATCTACATTAATTATCTCCCAAATCACTTGTAGGCATTGATGCTGAGGACACTGCCATCAATAGAAACTCTTCAAAGCCCATAAACGACCAAGTTCTTTATGATTCTGCGGTCTCTCCTCTGATCTTGACTAAACCAAGCTCCAATCATTGCATCATCAATGCTCTGATCTCTATCTATCATCAATTGAAATGAATGGCTCTCGTCTTAGAGTGGTTCCATGATTTGACAAGCTTCAAAGTCTTACTTTAGTACTGATCTGAAATGGAACACGTACATCAAATCTGTTTCCAATGGTAGAAAAATGGTCGGATCATTCCACCGCTCCAGTAGATATTTCACTACTGATACAATTGTCTACCTGTATAAAAAAGCCAAGTACGTCCAAGGATTAAGTACTGTTGCCACATTTGGGCAGGAGTTGCTAGAAGTAGCTTATCCTGCTTTGACAGTTCTAAATAGACTTTTAGCCTAGTGAGGGGTGGGGTGCTCTTTTCTCTTCCCTGCAATCTCGTTCCCAGAGAAGAGATGTTGTGAACTTGTTTATACTTTATCGTTATTTTCAATCCCCTTGGCCTGACGTCTTATGAAAACACTCGTTTAGCTACAACCAATGTCAATGATTTCCCTAACCTAAACATAGATTCTATGAACAAGGCTTCTTTCTCAGAACTACATTACTGTGGAACTCTATTCCGTTTTCCTGCTTTTCAACTGACTACAATGTTTTTGTGTGTAAGTCCAATGTGAACAAATTCTTATGAGTCATTCCCTTATGTAATCCAATTTACCAAATTTTCAAAAATGCCCCCCTTTTCACTACTAACAAAATGCCTCCCTTTACCACTGTAAACTCCTTACCCCTTATCTTATAGTGGCTTCCGGGCCTTGATAAGTTGTGAATACTTTTTAAAAAATCTTATAGATAATAAATTTAACTTTCAGATTAAAAATAATCCCGTTACAAAAGAATAATGAAACGAATGGAATTGAAGGAAACAAAAACTCAATTGATGGATAATATAAAAGTCGTTTATTTACTATTGAAAGAATGAATATTTTGGATATAACATGTGTTCACTGTTCATGTCCGCGCGGGTATAAAAATAGGTGTAACAATGTGAATAATTCTTACTTTTATTTAATTATTTCTTGTATTTTTTACCTCATTGTTTATATGACAGATTCGTAAAAGTAAATAAACATACTTTTATTTTAAAAGTGTCATTCTTACGCTACTTATAATAATACAAATAATACTAATACTAATAATTTATCTAAGAATGTAATAAATTTGACCAGTAAAACATCCGTTTGAAAATGTGTCACTGAGGAGGGCAAATTAGATGGAAGAAACAATGGAAGTGGTGCAACAATAAAATACAATGCTTAGATTATTGAAATCTTATTTTTTCTGCTCATTCCGACATATTCTAAATGCTAGATGTGTATTTCATTGAAATATTTGGCAGAGTAAGCCAGAAAGCAGGTAAATGGAAGAGAATTCCACAGGTGTGCAATTCTTAAGTTAAAATAAATAAGAAAAACTACTATTTCAATCTATTACATTGCTTGGATATTCATAAGAATCTGATTGCACTTAACCCTGATCATGTAAAAATCTTAAATTTTAAAAACAATTAGAATATTTTTAATTAAAGCAAATAGTAAATACTAAGACGTAAAAGAGGATGGTTGACTCTTTTGTTTTGACGGTTAATCATTTATTCAATATTTTGAAGTAACAAATTTATTGGCTCAGATTGTAATCACCTAAGCTCTGGAGATATATCAGGGTTTTTTTCAACCAGAGAATTGGTAGTCTTTGTCGGAATGTAGCAATACTAAAACCGATCCAACTTTGATATTCCAGGCGTGATTCTGACTTATGGCATTTCAGATCTGCTTTAATAACTTTACGTTATATATAGAATCCACTAAGATACGTCATTATTTTGCTCATTGTCAATTCTCATTGGTAATCAATACAAAATAAATTCAGAATTCTCTGCCGCTTTCTACAACCTACAGCGTTGATCTTGTTAAGCAACAATTATTTTTACGAAAACAATTCATCAAAACACTTTTTATGCTTGTTCTTTTTAAGCTCCATTTCATAAAATAATGTTTCACAAATCTTGTATACAACCAGTTCAATAAAGGACTTTTATATTTTAGTTAGACAAAAGATTCGTCTGTATTTGTTAGTTGTCTCTCATTGTTATGGGAATAAGAGTTGATTCAACAAATTGATTCTAGTTGTCTCTCATTGTTATAGCTTCAATAACATTCAACAAATGATAAAAATAAACGCTGCAGTTGAAATGGAATGTTTGCTTTATACAAAAATTTGGTATGCATAAATTTCGTCACACTTGAAATAAATCTAACGATATCATTAACATTTCAGACGTCATTCCTTGCTCTAACATTTGAATTGTTTTCATTGTATTCAGACATATTTTATATCTACTTGGTCTCTTAGTAATTTACTTTTCATTTTCGCATCATTTTCGTCTATCTGCGATGGAGCATCCTAAGGGATTCCAAAAAATTTTAATATATTTTATATTCCAATCCACACATTTTTCCAATCTCTTAAATTCTTGGTTTTTGGAATTTTGAAATTTAAAAAAAATTGTTTAAGTAATTTATACAAGATCAAATACCTCCAATCTCGAGCTAACATCTGACTTCATGACGATTATTGCAATTACATTCAAGGACTTTTTTAAGGAAAGACGTTGTTGCCAACTTTATTTCGTTACAGCTTATTCGTTCACGGATCGGTTTCAAGTATTTATTATATTACTTGTTTCAGAGACCAAGTTTTTTCATAAATATTTTATCCGTGTGTATTAACAACATAGACATTTTTCACAGTACAGCTCTATTAAGGCCGTTGTTATTTAGAATGTTGATATCAATGGTAAGCGTTGTTGGCTTGGCTTTGTTCCCTCTTACAATGTCTGATTTATTCAGTCTTGTCCTTTATGTATCCGCCCGCCTGTATGTCTTTGTAATAGAACACTGTCACTTTTGCATTTGATGCAGTGGTATTTGTCAATGTGAAGACCGCAAAGTTCTCAGCAAGCACTGTGATTCAGATTTGTTGGGTTTGACATTCTTGGTGGTCACACGCCATTTCCATTGTTGAACTGTATATTTACTGTCCCTAATGATGAGATTTGTTGGCTTTGAAGTTCTCGATAGTCACACAGCATTTCCATTGTTAAACTTTATATGTACTGACCCATGCATTTTATGATGGCTCCATACGCATGTTGTTTTACAGTGAGACATAGACATCATTATTTTCATGGTACACAATACTTTGAAAGAATGTTTTTTCTCAACTCTTAGTTATCTTTTTTGTTACACTTTATGTTCGAACATGTTTTTTCCTCACATACACACACCCAAATGTACGCACGCACACACGCACACATACACAAGTACATATATTCACGTACCTACACTCACATTCACGTGCATACACACACAGGCTAACATACACACATATGCGCACACGTACACACACATGGGCAACGTCACTTCCCTTTAAAGGAAATTCAGACATGCACAGTCAGAACAATGATCCCGGTATAAATGTCAATAACGGTCAACTTCCTCTTTCTTTCCTTTTGCCTTGGTTCATCACAGCTTGTGGACTGAAGACACTTCCACATGGACGACTGCTACCATGCACGTGCGGCTTTACTGAGGTCAACCCTGTCTCTCTTTTTCTTTTTCTACTTGATAGATAGATAGATAGACAGATAGATAGATAGATAGATAAATAGATAGACAAAGAGATAGATCGATAGATAGATAAATAACACTTCGGACTTTTATTATCTGATCATAAAATCATTTTTTAAATAGTGAAAACACAAAAAGACGAATACAGTTTTTGTACCCCCAAATAGGGAATGGCATATGTATTTTGTTTAAAATATAATTATCCACTGACACGTGTTTTGTCCCACCCCGCATTTAGGTAAAAATACACTTACTTAAATACTATTGAATTAATTCAAAAAGTATCGCAAAAATAAACAATAACATCTACATAAAAACAAATTCAGTCATGCAAGGTAACCTGGACTGCCATTTATCTTTCTCCTACTTTATTCCTCTTTTTTCCATATGCGTAGTCGTCAACGACTGAACTGAACACATGTTCCACCTAAACCATGTATTTTTTTTCAGAAAATAAACGACGTCTTTATTTTATTCAGCAATTGAGTTTTTTTCCTTCCTTCCATTCATTTCATTATTTTCTTTTTAGAAGTTGGGAGTATTATTCACGAAAACCTGATTATTAAAATAGTGGATGGATTTTTTATTTTACACATTGCATAAAATCAAAATGTTCAATCTTGGAACAAATATTTAATTTTTTTTAAAAGTTTAGATATTATCAATTTTAAAACGTGTATCTGTATCCACATCAGTTTTGTCTTCCATAGATTTTGATTACACATTTCTATAGATTTTATTAGTCCATTTGCTTTTTAAACAATCGTTGTAATTTTTATATCTTTTAGAGATTTTGTAGTTTTTAAACAATGTTATACTTTCACACTTATTGTATTGTATTCTCTGCTTTCACTTAATTATAAATGCAAATTGTTACAATAAAACTCTACACATATTTAGCAAGAATGTTTCATAACGTGTGTGTTTTTTCATTAATTTAAAAAAAAAACAAGAATATCCACGCATTGCACTTACATGGCTTTTTGTCACTAAATCTGATTTGTGAGAACAAGAATATGTTTTTTCCTTTTTGTTTTATTTTAATTCAGTCGAAGTTCTCACAACATGGGGCTAACACTTGAACACTGTATGAGATACATAGATATTCGAATGTTCCATTAAAGTTCTTTATTTCTCAAACACTGAGTTAGTAAAGAACTTGAGCCAGTGTGAGATCTTATGCGTATCAATAAATTTGATTTATGAGAAAAGGCACATCCACACATTTTCAGCAATGTGGTTTTTCCCTTTTTTTTTAATTTTCTTCTTCATAAGCCCTGTGGCACCTATAATAACTGGTATGATTGATATCTCCTTAAGATTCCAGTTTCTTTTCATATCGTACATGAGACGTTGGTATTTGGTCTGTTTCTCTCTTTCAGCTCTGTTGAGACCGCCTTCATTAGGAACACTCACTTCAATCAAGGTTGCAACTCTTTCTGACTTATTCCATATAACTATGTCAGGTTTCACAGCAGAATTTTCAAGGTAGGTGGTTGTAGAGATTACATGGTCGTTATGTATAGTATATAAGTCATTTCCAACTGTTCTTTCACGTTGATGTTCCCAGGAAATGCTGCTACACTGGATGTGTAATTTTTTACAGATGGTCCAGTGGAGGTACTTTCATACTCCTTCATGTCTCGCTGTATAATAGCCGTCCCCTAGAAGAACCTTGCAACTTGATATCAGGTGACCAAAATTTTCCAATTCTGTATGGCAAAACTTGCATTTATTGTCATTACTGATCCCTGCAATCTTCTTGAATGCATTGATCATCAATTCCTGGTCTTGAGCCGCCGTTATGACCATTTCTTGATCGTGGTGGAGGGTTCCCTTTTTGATGTTGGTCCTATTCTTTAAGGTTCATCCTTTGAAAGGTCTCGGTATATTTCTGCCGGCTCTTTCTTGCTACTTCTGTGACACACTTGTTTGATGTTTCATCACCTGAGAGACAGCCCTGACCAAAATGCTTGGCCAGCTGGGTGACTGATGTTGTTCTGCTGGTTCTTGTCTCTTGATGTTCATATACTATCGAGAGAGTGTGATTCTGGGAGCTTTTCAGATACTGACAATAGTTGCCCTGTGTTGATGATTAATCTCTGAGAGTCCCAGGCCTCCTGCTCTCCTGGGCAAATGCAGCCTTGGTAGACACTGATTTCTGTATATTATTTTATGAAGCGTTAGTAGCTTCGGTGTCTTTACATCTAGCCAGTTGATGTATTTTTGTGGCCAGTCAATGATACCAAAGCTGTATGTTATTACTGGCATAGCACGCTGGTTTATGGCAGTAATTTTATTTTTATTGGTGAGCTGGGTTTTGCATATTTTCCTCACCCAACGTACATATTCTTTACTAATCTTCTCCCTCATCTTGGCATGTTGTATGTTCTCGTTTTCTTCAATGCCAAGATACTTATAAGGCTCATACCCTTCTTTTCCCTAGTATGACTTCTCATATGTCTCATTAAATTTGATTTTCGAGAAGAGGAATACTCACAAACTTCACAAGAATATGGTTTTTCTCCGGTGTGAGTTCTCATATGTGTCATTAAATCTGATTTTTGGGAAGAAGAATATCCACAAACTCCACAAGAATATGGCGTTTCCCCAGTGTGAGTTCTCATATGTCTCACTAATGTTGATTTTGCAGAAAAAGAACATGCACAAACTTCACAAATATGTGGCTTTTCACCAGTGTGAGTTCTCATATGTCTCACTAAATTTGATTCGTCAGAACAAGAATATACACAAACTTCACAAGAATATAACTTTTCTCCGGTGTGAGTTCTCACATGTTTCAGTAACTGGGATTTTTGAGAACAAGAATATTCACACATTTCACAAAAATGTGGCTTTTCTCCAGTATGCGTTCTCATATGTGTCACTAAAGAGGATTTTTGAGAACAAGAAAATCCACACGTTTTACAAGAATATGGCTTTTCCCCAGTATGCTTTCTTATATGTGTCACTAAAGAGGATTCTCGAGAACAAGAATATCCACAAACTTCACAAGAATATGGCTTTTCTCCAGTATGATTTTTCATATGCCTCATTAAATCTGATTTTTGAGAAGAAGAATATTCACAAATTTCACAAGAATATGGCTTTTCCCCAGTATGACTTCTCATATGTATCGTTAAATTTGATTTTCGAGAAGAAGAATATTCACAAATTTCACAAGAATATGGCTTTTCCCCAGTGTGAGTTCTCATATGTGTCACTGAAGAGGATTTTTGAGAAGAATATCCACAAACTTCACAAGAATGTGGCTTTTCCCCGGTGTGCATTCTCATATATCCTACTAAATGGTATTTTATAGGAAAAGAATGTCCACACATTTCACAAGAATGTGGTTTTACCCCAGTATGTGTAGTCATGTTTCACTAAATGTGATTGTTGAGAGCAATAATATCCACACACTATACAGGAGTGTGACTTTTTTTAATTTTCGAGAATATATACACACACTTTATGTGGCTTCTTCCCAGTGTTAGTTCTCAAATGGCTCAAAAGATTTGTTCATGAAAGAAGAATATCCACATACAGGAATATGGCTTTTCACCTCTGATATATCCCTACATGTTTCAACCAAATTTATGTTAAAACAAGATCAGCAATATAATAATAGATAATATATCATTTATAAAAGATATAATATAATTATAGTTTTTGATAATATAACATTTTATCCTCACTTTTCACTTTTTAATTCAGAAATGGGGAAACGATTTAATTTCATGCTAAGAGAAAACGTCTGTTCCTTTACTAGAATATATATAGTGTTATATCCGTGAAATATATTTTAGTGTTATTGTATCCGATACTGTATAAAACACTGTCTTTTCAAATATCACTTTTATTTTTTGCCATTTGTGATTCAATCTTGCGTTTTGGTGCATTTACAAAAGTAGACAGATATTTCTCAAGATGTGCAGATTTTCAACAGCATTTCAGAGGATTTGTAAAATAGTCATATACAGTCAAAGAAAGTTTTCCAATGATATTGATGTTGTCTTTTGCATAACGCCAAACTTTTCTGTATAATAATGTAAAAAAATGATCTATTGAATTCAATCGCCTTCCACCAGGAACATCTGTAAATAAAAATAAATAAAAATTTATATTTTCATGGAATATTCGTAATCTGTTAGTGTATTGTTGTCAATTTCATTTAATTGAATTCACAATATCCAGATAAATTTAATATAAAAGATATAAGCGACACATTAGTAACATGATCTGATATTTTCTATGTTCGCAAAGAATATGATAAAATAATATCTACAGATTTTTTATGATTCCTATCCTAGAAGAAAAAAAAAGAAATATATATATTTTATCTTGTTTGCTATTTTCACAGCAAACTTTACTGACATTATTAAACAAGCCGTGTGGACCCAGAGTATCATGAATTATCTTGTTTGCTATTTTCACAGCAAACTTTACTGACATTATTAAACAAGCCGTGTCGACCCAGAGTATCATGAATTATCTTGTCTGATATTTTCACAGCAAACTTTACTGACATTATTAAGCAAGCCGTGTGGACCCAGAGTATCATGAATTATCTTCTTTTCTATTTTCACAGCAAACTTTACTGACATTATTAAACAAGCCGTGTTGACTCAGAGTATCAGAGACTTTTGTCTCTGGAATATGTTAGAATTAAATTTTATATTTTTACAGCAAACTCTACTCGACCATTAAATTTAAGTTATGATTTTCACATACTATGCTATAAAAAAGTGCAGATATATGTTAGAATTAAATTAAAAAATGTCATAGTTGATTTTTTTACATAATAACCAAAACTTTTTTTCAAATTAAAGAAAAGTTTAAAATCAATTCTATTGTTTCAAATTTATTTGCTTTTGTGACGTCAGATAAACATTGATCTTTGAACAAAGAGTATCAATTGAAAACTTTTGTTAAACTTACAAACAGGTTTTTCATATTCTATATAAAATTATTCTATTTTATGCTTGAAATATGATCAATTTTCTTAATACTGTTTAAAAACATTTTATATTTTCCAGAAAATATTTGAAGTAGTTAATCAAAGCTTAGCTTAACTTTCTGGTGAGAAAAAGAGTTAAATTCGCAACACTGCAGCTTATACGACATTCATTTCTTAGTTATACAGAAAAATATTTCCATTTAATTCTTCCATCTACAGTGGATGTGGTATATGTAATGTTTTTATATATAAAGATTTGGAGCCTAGAAAAGAATGGCCTACAACATAACTCAATCCTTACAGAAAGTAATACCATTATATATTGTTAGATATAGGTTTGGTTTGGTTGTTTTATTTTACGGCATATCAATGTATGTCAGGTTATTTAATGTCGGATCCAGTTATTTTGGAAACACTTTTTATACTTAAAGTTCTTTATATTTTTAAATATTTATTTGTAGAGTTTGGTTTGGTTTGGTTGTTTTATGGCATTTTTTGTTATTTAAAGACAAATCCAGTTATTTTGGAAATAGTATTCATGTTGCATGCAGTCATTTTGTAGAAAGTTTTTATTCTTCAAATTCTTTGTATCTACAATTTCTAGTTTATAGTGTTTTGTTTGGTTGTTTTTTAGTAGATTTTATCGTATTTTTCCCTGTCCTGCAGAACACTAACGAGTTTTGCAATGAGAGATGGAAAAGGATTACAGTAATAAGGTTTTCTACATTTAAGTTAGGAAACCAGTCAGGAAGTTGGGGAGGTAAAAATAAAAGAGGAAATGGGAAGAATTAAAAGGGGAAAATGTGGGTTTTCTTTCGTTTTTTTGTTTTGTAGAACAAAAGTTTTGCAAAAGGAAGTAGAAAAAGAAAAAGCATTAATGTTAGGTTATTTCGTCTCAGGAAGCCAATATCTTCTGACGGCTTGATCTTATAGCACCAGTTGTTGCTTAGATCAAAATATAGAGGAAATATAATCATTTGTATAAATACCGTCGTAATAAGTTGGGGAGGTAAAAATAAAAGAGGAAATGGGAGGAAGAAAAAGGGAGAAAATATGTTATTTGCGTTTTTTGTTTTGCAAAAGAAAGAAAACAAAAAAAACATCAATGTTAGGTTATTTCGTCTCAGGAAGCCAATATCTTCAGACGGCTTGATCTTATAGCACCAGTTGTTGCTTGGATCAAAATATAGAGGACATATAATCATTTGTATAAATACCGTCGTAATAAGTTGGGGAGGTAAAAATAAAAGAGGAAATGGGAAGAAGAAAAAGGAAGAAAATATGTTTTTTGCGTTTTTTGTTTTGCAAAAGAAAGAAAACAAAAAAAACATCAATGTTAGGTTATTTCGTCTCAGGAAGCCAATATCTTCAGACGGCTTGATCTTATAGCACCAGTTGTTGCTTGGATCAAAATATAGAGGACATATAATCATTTGTATAAATACCGTCGTAATAAGTTGGGGAGGTAAAAATAAAAGAGGAAATGGGAAGAAGAAAAAGGAAGAAAATATGTTTTTTGCGTTTTTTGTTTTGCAAAAGAAAGAAAACAAAAAAAACATCAATGTTGGGTTATTTCGTCTCAGGAAGCCAATATCTTCAGACAGCCTGATATGATAGCACCGGTTGTTAGATATATATTTCTTTAGATCAAAATATATAGGAAATATGATCATTTGTATAAACACTGTTGTCAAAGTAATACATTTAATAAAAAAAGTATTTTCAAAAACTGGCATGCAGATAATTTAGTATGTATGTATTAAGTCCTAATTCACTAATGAATCCTGAGTCGGTCACAGATATTGTCAAGACATTGTATAAAAATTTGAAAGTCACTTTTTTCTTTTGCTTTTTAAGGAAAATTCGCAAATATGATTTCTATCTTCTAAATATATTTTAAACCAAATATAATCAAATATGTTGTTTGGTGTTTTAGTTTCTTTTTCACATTTTCAAATCATAAAATTCATCAACAATTTCATGGGTTAACACATGATTCTTTGTATCAGCTACATAGAAAATCCTTAAGATTTTTATATTTTTTATTCAATAATAAATAGTTGTTTGGTTGTTTTGTGGCGCGTTTTAAGTTTTAACTCTTAAATAATTAAAAAAAATTCATTCACCTCAAAAAAAGACACATTGCCATTGGAATATAGAGGAACACTATGTATTAGGAGCCATATTAACAGAGACATCCTAAGTGGGTCTTAAGTTGATATATCTGTTCACATCACATTTAATTTTTTGTTCATACAGTCAAGAAAACAGGGAGCGGGGAGAGAATTACAGCAGCTTTGTATTAAATAGCTTTTCCTTCTTTCGTGATGAAGTGAGAATTACAGGGGAGAGATCAATAATATCAAATATGAATGATAAATAAACATTCGTGAAAAATGAAAACACGAAAATACAAAAGAAAATAAATAAATAATGAAAAAATAAAAATACACACAAATTAATTTAAAACATGTAATTAATAAAACGAAATATGGTAAAAGAATAAAACGTGGAAAAATAAAAATACACACAAATTAATTTTAAATATGTAAATAATAGAACAAAATATGGTAAAAAAAGAAAATAGATAAAATATTGAAAAATAAAAATACACACGAATTAATTTTAAATATGTAATTAATAAAACAAAATATTGTTAAAAGGACGAAGATAAATAAAATATGAAGATATAAAAATACATATAAATTAATTTCAAACATGTAATTAATAAAACAAAATATGGTAAAAAAGAAGAAAATAAATAAAAAACACGGAAGAAAACTATGCAAGTGAGAAATAAAAAATGTCCAAAAATTATTTACTTATCAATCAAGTACATAAAACATCAATAGTGGATAACAATTTTTGTGGCAGGTGAAGAGGGTTCATATCTGGTTGGACTTTTCAACCTTTTTTGAAGTGGAAATAGAGTCCAATTGCTGTTAATTATTCTGTACTTTCACTCATAAATCGAAAATTAAAGAAAATACTGAGAGAGACCCATCTAATATATTACGATGACACTTTTTGCAAAGTTTTGTTATTCCCAACAAGACTTTTTTTGTTGTTGTTTTATTAGAACAGAATAGTTGCTCTAAAATCTTAGTATTTATTTATCAACGCTGGGTTACATTGTAAAAACATACTTTAAGTTTCTGCTAATTGGTGAGGAAATTAAAAAAAAAACAACAATATATTAAAACAATTCAATACAGACAGAGTAGTTTTTGGTGCTAAGGTGTCTAACAATTCGAACAATTTTGACAAAAATATTGCTTTTCTGGTAAACATTATTTTCTTAGAAATCACATTAGTTTTACTTAAATAATCAAATTTTTTAAATGTAAAATAGTTAAAAACAAACAAACAAAAACTTACCTTTCATTCCAGGAATTCAATACAAAAAATGGGATAAATTCGTGTTTTCTTTTGTGTTCAAAACAGAAAAATTGTTTTGTTTGTTATGATTTCTTTAGTAAATTGATACAACTTTTGTTTTGTGTGTCCAATTCATTAAGAAATAAAATATATGAAAACATAAAAAGAACCCAACTGAAAATATGAAAAACACGATTTGAACGTGAAATTATTTAAAGAGAAATTCAACTGCGAAGTACAATTAATTTAGGTCATCGTAAGACGGTGCAATCATTATTTCGTTCCTCGTGTAAAAATATCCGTCATTAGTTAAGTGTGCCGAGTTGTTTTGCTATCAAGTAAATTATATTTTTCAATCTGTTGAGATTTCTTTTGCACATTTCTCTTTGTATTTTATTTTATTTTATTTTATTTTATTATTAAGAAACATTTTTTTAAACCGGTAGTAATGAGAACATAATCCTCATATATAGATATTAACAAAACTGAATATAATCAAATAATCATCATATAAAAATATTAACAAAACTGAATATAATCAAATAATCATATAAAAATATTAACAAAACTGAAACAACTCAAATACAAGAAACGAATTGCACAAACACCTGATTCAAATGACAAAAAATTAGATTTGAACCAAGAAAGTAAATTATAACGACATGATTACTTTATGAAAGTTTCAACACATTGTTACGATAACCTTCCTATGTTGACGACGTCATACATGTTTCGCATTATCATTAATCTGGTGGAGATACACAAAGGCTTTACGGTACTTGTACAGTTTAATCAAGACATTAAAAATATGAAAATATCGAAAAAAAAGTTATATTGTACGTATCCGTTATGGAATGATGTTCTCCGAAAAAAATTTTTTTTCACTTAAATTCATCAAGTATTTTTTTTTTTTTTTTACAGCGAAAAAATAATTTGTTATGATACCAGGCAAAAGGTTCGATTTTTAGGGAAAAAAAACGGCAGTATTAAAGATAGGGAGGGAGTGTCGGCGCTTTAAACTGATTTATCACCCCGTCCCGTGGCGTGTTAAAAAAAAAAAATTAAAAATAGCTACCTCAGCGCGCTGTTATAAAAACGTGTTTTCCGCTGTAAAAAAAAAAAAAAAAAAAAAAAAAAAACACTACTCGATCAAATTAAGTGAAATTGATTAAACTGTACAAGTACGGGATTTACTTGTCATGAATCGCACATTCCCATGTACACCCCCTTCGAAAGGAAAGTAGTTGACTTCCAATAACTGTGAACCAATTACTCAGTAAGGTCAACACTGCTTCTCGGTATTTTTCTTTTTTTCAGGTGAGGGTACCCCCTCAAGTAAGTAGCTGGTTCAGTAGATTTGCCGTTAGTTCTACAAATATCCTCGAATCCTGTAAACATTAACGAGACTCTTTACATTCGACATCAGTATTGCTTAATGAACACAGAAGTTTGTTCATTGGGATTTTTTTTTAAAATTAAATTGTAAGGCTGAAGCACAGAATAGTTACAAAAATGTCTTTCCAAATAGCATTATTATTTCAAAAAATACGTAAATACCCAAAAGTTAAAAACCTTCATCTTGCATTATTTTATTTATTTATTTATTTATCTATTTTTTTTTGTTAACGTGTATGGTTTAAATCAAAATATGATTACATTTTCAATAATAACGTGATTAAATTTTAAAGTTTAATAGGCAGTTAAAATTAAACCAAACTTTCATGATTATGAAATTGATGCCCTGCTTTTTAAAATATTTTTTCAGGTTGAATTCAAGTTTCACGATGATTTTTTTTATTCAATTGTAAGGTGGAAGCACAGAATAGTTACAAAACACTATCCATATTAAGAATGGCTTTCAGAATAATAATCCTATTATTTCAGCACGGTAGCAAAAATACAAAAGTACCCAAATCTTTATATTGTTCAATGTTTTTTAATTTTAAATTATAAAATAAAACACATTTAATCATTTCAAAACTTCACCTTGCATTATTTCTTTTTTTGTTGTTGTTGTTAAACAACATGGTTAATTTAAATCGAATTTTAATCACATCTTTACATGTGAAATTAAATTTTAATCACATCATTACATTTGAAATTAAATATTAATCACATCTGCGCGAGCCTTTTCTAGTCTCAAACAAAAACATGCGTTCACATCTCAAGCTATATTACTTGTCATATACTTACGAGCACACAAACATATGCGCGCACGTTCACACGCGCACATATATTCAGATTCGCGTACATGCACTCACATCCACGTGTACACACACACACACGCTAACGTGCACACATGGACAACGTCACTTCCCTTTCAATTCCAATTCCAAAATATCGCTTATTTATAAAAATACAAATCAATGGGTACTTCCATTCTTCTTTTATAAGAATTTGTCCATATTTATATTTTATATTTAATGCACTTTTTAAATAGAAGAATTTTTTAAGTAAGCATAAGAAAAGACCGCGATTTTAAATTCTAATCTCAGATGTTCTCAGAGCGTATTTGTCTCCCTTTCTTCCAGTTGACAAATACGGAGGCCTAAGTAATTATTTATGACATGAGGCTTATCTCTCATTTGTATTTCTGATATGTTTGCTGTTAACAACAAAGTTAGTCTTATGGGTCACCGTACTTGAAAAATGATCACATTTCACTCATAAGTAAGTTTACTTTTATAAACAACCCGCCGAAAAATTTTCCATTTTTTATTCTCTTATAGAAATACATGAGGTTTTGATTTAAAATATTTTATTTCTTCTTAATGCAATTATTTTTTGTTAATATCTAAAAAAAAAAAAAAATTTGAATGAAATAGAACAAATATTGTAAGTGTCCAATATTTACTGGACAGTATTTTCAAATTATGAGGTTCCACTTAAAAAAAGCAACGTGTTTAAAAAAAAAATGTTTTAAACTTTTGACTTTACAGGTAAATTTGCACAAAACTTATTCGCAGTTTTGTCTTAAGTGTGTCAAACATTCTCAAAAAACTCTGACACACCGAATCATGGTCGTATGTATGTCGGCTGCTACAGGTATAATCAAAGAAAAGGCAAAAGCGGACAAGACATCTTTCACCTTTATTATTTATTAAGCTTTATTGACAAGGAGCAACATAGACTGGAAAAAATTCCAGCTCGAAAAGGGATGACTGCTTCTGCAGTCGAAGCTGAGATTCTGAAAGATGGTGCCTACGAACTAAATGAACGGTCTACACGTGGGCATTTTAACGTTCAATAACAGCTGATATGGGTAGAAAGAGAATACTTAGCTGAAAAGCCAAGACCAAACATATGTGTAGAATTAGGAAGCGATCTTTTAAAACAGCTCGAACTCACATATACTAGACCCTCTCGTAAAATACAGCAGATAGCTTTGTAAATTATATGAAGAACATGCCAGAAACTAAAATATGTTTATGTGAATCACCTAGAGACGGGGTTTACGAGAATGTAGGATCGAGTCTAGAAATGTTGCGTTGCTCTTAGAAAAGGCAGGGGATGATCTTTCAAGGTTATCAATCAATAGTTACATAAAGAAGTCGCCATGTTAATAGCGAGTGACTTAAAAACAGAATCGAATGATGGTTTTATCGTTTAGCTGTAGTTTTTCCCCATTTTCTGGCAACTACATCAAGGCATAGTGAAGGAGGAGGGGCGCTACTCTTTTCCCCAGGATCACTCCACTTTTTCTGTCTTTAGTTTGATTCGACCGAGGAGTGAATTCCAGGCTCTCAGTCCATTAGCGAACACTCTGACCAGCGTGTTATATATGTTAAATACTTGTTGACATTTGATTTGAAGAAGACTATGTTTTAATCTACAAGGAAGCAGTCCCATGACAACGTGTTCCGCGGACGAGGAGCCCTTACATGTTCAGAGAAATTTCTCCTGAATTTCTCACATGAAAGACAAAGGAAAATCTACTTGACGTTTCTGACTTTTTGAGATGAGGGTTGATTATTTTTATTATTATTCGTCGGACTACTGTTCTCATCTTGAGTTTGATTTTCACAACGTTTCGGTCGATATAACCTCCGACCTTCTTCAGGTGTATCTTGTCGAACTCGCGAATGTTTCTGCTCGAAATTCTGTCAAAATTCCCGAGTTCGACAGAAACATTCGCGAGTTCGACAAGATACATCTGAAGAAGGTCGGAGGTTATATTGACCGAAACGTTGTGAAAATCACACTCAAGATGAGAAGAGTAGTCCGACGAATAATAATACATAAAGTATTCTTGTGTTGAAAACACCGGGAGTTTTTTTTTTAAGTAAGTCATCTCTGTTTTAGTAAAGCTTAAATTTTGTTAAAATGTGTGTATGAAGATATTGAATAGGTTTAACACTAATATATTTATGTGAATTTTATATAAAATTGATTTGAAAGCGATTAATATGAATCAGTGCTAATTTTTGCATAGAAGTAATTTTTAATTCGGCTTGTTGGTATTGAGGATTAAGTAAAAAAGATGAAAAGACTTTTGTTTAAATTTTTGTGATAGAAAAAAGATTTGGATTTTGACGATACATTGAGTTCATTGCTTAACGTTCAGGAGGAACATGCGTTGGAACAGATACATTGAGTTCATTGCCAAGGCTGCTGCAAAGAAGATGGGCTTAACAACCGTGCTATAAAGTTACTTACGCCTGAGAGTATTGTTGTTCTTTTATTTATGCCATGTATATAGTATTGTTGCCATATGCAGTATATCTGAATATATAATAACTATATATTTTAACATATATATAAAGATAAAGATATATGTCTTAAGATATATACACATATATATATAGATTAAAGATATATACATATATATATAAAGATATATATATATATATAAATATATATATATATATATCTTTAAATATATATATTTAAATATACATATATATTTAAATATATATATATTTAAATATATATATTTATATTTAAATATACATATATATTTAAATATATATATATATATATTTAAATATACACATATATATATTTAAATACACACACACACACACACACACACACACACACACACATATATATATATATATATATATATATATATATATATATACGCTACTTTAATTGAAATACAGATATATTTACATAATATATATTTGCATAATATATATATTCATTTAAATATTTATTTTAACTGTTCTTAGCCGTTAGCATATAAGTAACGCAGAACAAAGATATCTTAGTTTTATTCTTTTTCTCATTTTTAATTATTTTAGTCTTATGAATGGACAATATGTTGATAGGAAAAAATTTTCTAACACGTAATTAACGGACATTTAAAAACTGAAAACATTTCATTATAACGTTTTATCTTTTTTAAATCTTTTTTAATCCTCATATATTTTCATTTTAAACTTTCATTTTTTGTTCATCCATTTTTTTTAATCCACGTTTCAATCGTATTTTTGAGTTTTTAATTTTTAACTTTTTCAATATTCATTCATTCTTGGATTTCTTAATGAATTGGACATTTGAAATTGTATTAATTTTGTAAAGAAATCCCTAGAAATTGTCCAAATTTTCAAATTTTTGACATAAACAAAAAAGAAATCATCCAAATTTTTTATTGCCGTTTTCGTATTCAATTGTTTACAACGAAAGGTAAGATTGTTTTTCGATATTTTATTACTTTTAACAATGCAATGCATTTTACGTTAGTGTTTTTTTTTTTTTAATTCCTATGAACACCTCGATTTCCGGTATTATTATACAAACACCGTGACAGCGTTAGGATTAGGGTTAGGGGTTAGGGTTAGGGGTAGGGTTAATTCGCTGTCACGGTGTTTGTATAGTTTTACCCGATTTCCTCTTTACCGGATCAGTTTTGCTTAAAGAAATTTAAACGGTAAAGAAATTGAAATGGTAAAATGTGTAGTTTTTCACTTTAAATGACTGTCGACTGTGAAGTCATTTCAACGTTCAATATTTTAAATCGGTTCCTCCAAAATTGTGTACAGGAATTTATAGAAAGCAATTTTTATTTTTCTTTGGAAACTAAAATCCATTTGTTTTATAAATGGATCCGGAATTGAACAAACATTATTTTAACAAACCGTTTTCTTTTCAAATTAAATTACAATTTAACTTTTTGGCGCTAACACAAAACACGGACAGTGCTGAAATAGTAACGTTTTTATTTAGAAACCCATGCTTAACAGGGTTAGCGGGAACATTAAATAACATTCTGTAATTTCATATAGTAAGTAAAAATAGCAATGTAAAAAAAAAAAAAAAAAAAAAAAAAAAAAGATTCGGATTAAAGTGTCTCGAATTATTAATATATATATATATGTTTATATATATATATATATATATATATATATATATATATATATATGTTTATATATAAAGTTTATAAAATATATATAGGTATTTAGCTGAGAAGACAACAAACAAAAGATTAAAAAAAAAACAATATATAACAAGTAGACGTATTTTAAAGTTTTATTTGTTTCGAAAATAAAATGTCGAATTGCAGAGTTCAAAAGAAATCAACATGGCCGACAAGTATAAATGTTTGTAGTTTTTGTTTATGATTTAAGCGATTATCGAGACTTCCCAGATTTTAATAATAGCTCGGATCAGTAAATGCACTAGCACCAGAAATTTAAACGGTAAAGAAATTTAAACGGTAAATGTATAGTTTTCCACTTTAAATGACTGTCGACTGTGAAGTCATTTCAACGTTCAATATTTTAAATCGGTTCCTCCAAAATTGTGTACAGGAATTTATAGAAAGCAATTTACTATCTAAAAAAATCTCTTATTTTTAATTTTCTTTGGAAACTAAAAATTTGGTACTCATGCAGTGAATGATCCGTGCTGAAATAATAACGTTATTATTTAAAAGGCCGTTCTTAACATGAAGAGGGTGTTTTTTTTACCTATTCTGTACTTCAACTTTACAATTGAATAAAAAAAAAAAAACATAAAACTTTAAACGTGGAAATACGATTTAAAAAATAGCGCGGATCACTCTCTGCATTAGCACCAAACATTTACTTGTTTTATAAATGGATCCAGAATTGAACAAACATTAATTTAACAAACCTATTTCTCCTTTCAGATTAAATTAAAATTTAACTTTTTGGTGCTTATACAAAACACGGACCGTGCTGAAATAGTAACGCTATTATTTAGAAACCCATGCTTAACATGGTGAGCGGGAACATAAAATAATATTCTGTAGTTTCATATAAAATTTAATAACCAACAAAAACCTTAAGAATTGAATTCAACCTGAACATCCTATAATAAGTAAAAGGCAATGTGTGTTTGTATTACTGTACACATAGATTCGAAAAAGTTGTCAAAAACAAATATATAACAAATAAATGTTATCAAAGGCAAGATAAGTTACTTTTATGCCAAACTGGATATATTTTTTGTGTTTTTATTCAATGTGACATATTTATTCAGCTCGAAAAACATACAGTGTTTAGCGATGTATTCGAAAATTCAAGATGGCGTCTCACACCCTCTTTAACCCCGTAAGTTTGGAAAAAGGTGTTATAAATAAAAAACTATACGAAATACTATTAAAAAACCCGCCGAATATGTCAACCTATGTCACGGTAACATATATTGAGCGAGTTTTTAACAGTATTTTATCCGGTTTTTTATTTATAACATCTTTTCCCAAACTTACCGTGTTAAAGAGAGAATCAGACGCCATCTTGAATGTTCCAATACATCGGTAGACACTGTATGCTTTTAAAGCCGAATAAACATGTTACATTGGATAAAAACACGAAAAATATATCCAGTTTGGTAGAACAGTAACTTATCTTGCCTTTGATAACATTTATTTGTTATATATTTGTTTTTTGACAACTTTTTCGAATCTATGTGTACGGTAATACAAACCCGGAAGGAACATTTTTTACTAATATTGTTATTCTCTTTGCGAGAAAAAATGTTTATAAAGGAATTCGATGAACTGAACTCCATAGCGTTTTTAGAATTATTTAATCAAGAAATTCAACTTTTACGGTATCGCTTTTATTAAATTGTAGGTGAAAGTACAGAATACAACACGCTCTCTATGTTAAATGATAAGTTTCTAAGCAATTTATTATTTCAACACATAAATAAAATGCAAGATATTTTTTTTTATATCCATAATTTCATTTTTTTAAATATTTTCTGAAAAAAAACGTACTAATAAGAAAGAGATAACCATTTGAAATAACGTTTTTTTTTTTTTTTGTTTTTTTTTTTTGTTTTGTCTCAAACATTTCATGACCTAACTTTGTATTTTTTTTTAAGAATTTAATGGCGCCGTCGTATGAATAACAATGACTTCAGGAATATCTTATGTAAAATACGGCATTACTGAAAAATGTTATTTATGTAAACATTTGAAAATGATTTTACTGTTATATAACTTGAGAAAAATACTACGAAACAATTTGTTCAATTGTAAATTGAAATAATAACGTTATTATTTAGAAACCCAACCAGAAGAGGTAGGGGACTCCATTTAAATGGTGCCGGGAAAACTCGTCCCGGGAAAACTCGTCTCGGGAAAACTCGTCTCGGGAAAACTCGTTCCCTTTCGCTAGGTAGGAAAACTGGTCCCGTATTGAATAAATATCGATTGAAAACACATTTTATGATCGTTCTTGAAGGAGATATTGTTTTTTAAAATAAACTATAGCCCCCCCCATAATATTTAAAAAAAAAAATTTTTACTTGTTTAATGTTTTTGTGTTTTTAATAAAAGCGTTTATTATGTTCATAAACGAGACCGCATATTCTTTTTATATTAATATAAAAAGAATTTACTTATATACTGTTGTTTATAAAAGGGTAAAATCGATTTTTCTACCTCGCCGACTATGTTGTTTATTTAATTTATTTGGAATCGTTTATTTGGTAAGGAAAAAAAAAACAGAAAACAAACAAAAAACATGTCGAGTGTTACGGGAGAACGAGAAATAATGCCCGGTATATCACATCTTAGGGAGTCTTGATAATCGCTAAAAAATAGAAAATTAAAGAAATTACTGAGGGAGATTTGGTTTTAAAAAGAAAATAATAAATTTTAATATTTTTTTAAATATAATTTAGAGAGAGGGGGGGGAATAAAACCTATATCTCCCTTCGAAAAGCAACCAACAAAAAATGAAATTAAAAAGATTCTTGATAAACGATAGCGGAGTTTTCAATAAAATTGATTAATACATTTATTTAGTGATTACTTTCTCTCTTAATGATTGATTTTAGAATTTTGAAGTAAAAATTAAAAAAATTAAAAATGAGTTAACGAGAGATTATTAGCACATGGCATCTCTCGCGCCAAAAAAATATTTCGCTTTTAATTTATTAGTTAATTTTTGCAAAATTTGACAGGACGACAATAAATGTTGATAATTGATAAAATCATAATTTTAAATAACGCATGAGTGCATTTGGTATGAAAGAAAACAAAAACATAACAACAAAAAACTATCATAATTAAAAAACAAAAACAAAAACAAAAGCGTAACGAATCGAATCGCTCCCTGTTTTTTTAATTTTTGGGTTTTGTTTTTTTTATTGTTTTTATGACTCCAAAAAACATCGTTAAAATAATAACAAAAAAAAATTGTAATTAACTTTGTATGAACATAATAAACGCTTTAAAATAAGTTAAACCACTAAGAACTTAGCCAGTTAGGTAGAGAACGGACACTTAGAAAATCGATTTTATTTAAAAAAAAAAAAAAAAAAAACCCAAAAAAACATTAAACAAGTAAAAATATTTTTTAAAAATATTATGGGGGGGGGGGCTATAGTTTATTTTAAAAAACAATATATCCTTCAAGAACGATCATAAAATGTGTTTTCAATCGATATTTATTCAATAAGGGACCAGTTTTCCTACCTAGCGAAAGGGGACGAGTTTTCCCGAGACGAGTTTTCCCGGGACGAGTTTTCCTAAATTCCATTTAACTATTTGGACTTAAACTAACAATAAATACTATAAATTTGAATTTAACCTGAAACTCCTATCTAAACAAAAAAAAAAAAACACGTTTCGTAAACTGCAGAAGTTCCAACAGAAAACTTTAATTTTTTTTTTTTCGTATTTATTGCTTAACAATATACTATAAGAATTGAATTTAACTGAAAATCCAGCTGTCTTGCAGTTAAGTCCCGGCAAAGTTCCACAACTCTAGAAGGGTCACATCAGTATTTTACACCGCCAAATCACGAATTATTAGTTTTAAAATAAAAAAATATGTAATTAATATAAAATATATAATTAATATAATTTCGACGAATTATTAAAGATAAGACAACATTTTAAGAACTATTTAATTTTCAAAGGTGTTTTATTTTGTATAAATGTATATTTTCTTACGTGGTTCATTACTTCACATTTTATTTTGTTCGTTTTTCTGTTAAGACAATAATACAGACTTTCTGTTAAATAAATAGTTATAAATATATAAAAATGTATATTTTGTTCGTTTACTTTATTTAATCAAATGCTTACTTCCAATATGAAAATATTTTTTTATATTAATCACATATTTTTAGGTCCTTGTACAAGACATTAAAAATGAAAATACCGCAAAAAGTTTAAATTATATGTATCCGTTATAGAACGAAGTTCTCCGAAAAAAGAGTTCACTTAATTTCAAGTATTTTTTTTTTTACAGCGGAAAATCACGTTTTTATGAGAACGCGTTGAAGGCGGCCATCTTGGATTAAAAAAAAAAGATTTTGTTTGAATTTTAAAAACGCCAAAGGGAGATATCTCCAGTTAAAGCTCTGACATCCCTTCCCATCTTTAATACTAGCTTTTCTTCCTAAAAATCGAACATTTTGCTTGGTATCATAACAAATTGTTTTTTCGCTGTAAAAATAAACCTACTTGATGAATTTTTTTTTCTGAGAACTTCGTTCTATAACGCATACGTACAATTTAAACTTTGTTTCGATATTTTCATTTTTAAATGTCTTAACTAAACTGTAAAAGTACTTTTTATTTATTTTTTTAAACTTTAATAATTTTTATTTTAAACTTAATAATTCGTAATATTCGTGATTTGACCGTGTAAAATACTGATGTGACCCTTCAAGAGTTTTCGAAATTTGCCGGGACTTAACTGCAAGACTGCCGGATTTTCAAAAATCCCAACGAAAATATGACGGTCTGTATTCTGCATATACTGAAGAAAAATATAGTATTTTAACAGAAATTAATGGCGCCGTCGTATGAAAAAACAATGAATTCAGAAATATATTATATGGAATACGGTAGTACTATAAGGTGTAAAAGAAAGAAACAAAAAAAAATTGAATTTTTAATCCGGAAAAACTTGTACAGTTTAGTCAAGACATTAAAAAAATGAAAATATCGAAAACGGTTATATTGCACGTATCCGTTATGGAACGAAGTTCTCCGAAAAAAAATGTCACTTAATTTCATCAAGTATTTCTTTTTTTTTTTTTTTTAATAGTTTTTTTTTTGTTTTTTTTACAGCGAAAAAAAAAAACAATTAGTTATGATACCGAGCAAAAAATTCGATTTTTAGGAAGAAAAGCGAGAATTAAAGATGGGGAGGAGTAGCGACACTTTACATGGAGTTATCTCCCCGTGGCGTGTTCAGCAAATTTCAAAATTGCTGAATTCAAACGCTTTCATAAGAACGTGTTTTTCCGCTGTAAAAAAAAAAAAAAAAAAAAAAAAAAAAAAAAAAAAAAAACTACTCGATCAAATTAAATCAACTTTTTTTCCTGAGATCTTCAGTCCAAAACGGATACGTACAATATAACCTTTATTCTATATTTTCATTTTTTGATGTCTTGAGTAAACTGTACAATACCAAAAATTCTATTATGAAAACATCGATTTAATAATTGTGCCGTTAATGAAAAACACTGCGAAACAATTTGTAAATTATAATAAAGTTATTACAAAAATCACTCAGAAACAGCACGTGTACTTTCATCTAACAATAAATACTACACATTGTAATTTAACCTGAAAGTCCTATCGAAAAAAACACGATTCGTAAACTGCAGAAGTTCCAACGGATTAGGGTTTGTTTTGTTGGTTTTTTAATCTGCAATATATGGAAGTGGTGGTATTTTTTTTTCGTCTGCTTATTTTTTTTTCTTTTCAACAGATTATTACCGAATGATCACTAATGTACAAGATTATCCAAAATAAATTAAAGGAAAATCAATAATTAACATTCTTTTAGAGGTGCTCCAGTTTCTAATTCAACGTTCTAACAATTCGATTCCTCATTTTGGAAGCAACAACTTTTTTTTTTTTTTTTTTTTTTTTTTTTTTCTGTCAAATTTAGCATTTTATTGACATGTTTTTAAAGGCAAATAACTTTTTTTAAAAGTCTATATTTACGAAATTTAGCCGAAAAAAGTCGATGCTTCCGAAATGGAGTATCGATTTACGGGAACTTCGTATTAGAAACGAAGAAATCTTTTATTATGAATTGTGTTGTTATTTTTATATTTATTTATGTATTTTGATAATCTGGTTGATTAATGACATTTCGTTAATAATCCAATGAAAAAAAAAAAAAATAAAAACACAAAAAATTTCAGAGGAGGGTCGCTTACGTACGCCACATATATGCATTTGTCGCAGTAAAAAATATTTTGTTGAAAGGCATTCCTATTTACTCTTCTTTTATCCCTACTTATCGTTTCAGTCCATTTCGAATGTAGATTTTATAAAGAAGAACCTTATGTTTTAAAGTTTCGAATTTAAAATAATGTTTACAAGAAACTTCTCTACAACCAACAGCAATGGCCAATGACTCTTTATCTGAAAGTACATCCTTTAAACTCCTCGGCCTAACGCTCTCAGGAAACATGAGTTCAAATAATTACATCGAGAGTATCGTCAGGTCCGCTGTGAAGAAGGTAGGTTCTCTCTACCGTGCTAGAAATATACTAACGCCCGAAAGTATCCTATACCTCTATAAGGCCACCATTCGCCCATGTATGGAGTATTGTTGTCATATTTGGGCTGGTGTTTCTGCTACTAGTCTCTCGCTCCTTGACAAGCTTCAAAAGAGAGTTGCCAACCTGGTAGATCTTGAACTGTCATCCAAGCTTCAGCCTCTGTCCCATCGACGAAATGTTGCATCCCTCTGGCTTTTCTACAAGTACTTTAACGGTGAATGCTCTGACGAACTGCAAGCACTTGTGCCCCTTCGACGTGAATACCCCGACAAACCAGACAAGCAGCTAAACCCCACCCCTTCACAGTAGAGATCCCTAGATGTAAGAGAGCCTTCTACTCCAGGAGTTTTTTTCCACAGGACAGCTAGACTTTAGAATTCCCTGCCGGGTCCCTGCTTCCCCGACTGTACTGTCATGCAGAAGTTCAAGTCTAACATGAACCGACATCTTGCTGCCAACTCCCTACACAGTACCCCTGCTGCCTATGTCCCTGATAGTAGCCCCCCTACAACAGTTCCAATGTGCCTTGTTTGGGGTGAAAATGTAAAAAAAAAAGAAAGCCGATTCATCATATTTTTCTTCTTTATTTTTAGGTTCCCGACTACTTTTTAATTGTATTTAAAAGATTAAGGATTAAACTTAATTTCCAAAAGGGAACAAAATATTTGTACACGTTAAAAAAAGTTATGAAAAATGTTTTCATGGCGAGCTAACAATTCAGCTAAATTTTGAAGTTAAATAAATTTATTGTAAAAATTCTTTAAAAGATAGATATTAGTTTTCCAGGTCTGTTCAAGATGATTAGTAAAGTCAAGTCCTAAGATATTGAATAAAATTAAAAAAAAAAAAAAACACACTTTGTTTGTACAAAACATAGCTTAAGTTGTCAAAAAACTTTGAAATATTTTTTTTGTATTTCGGATCCAGTTATGAAAAAAATGGGATTTCTTTTATTGTGAAATAAAATTTACAAAATGAAAGTTTCTCTAATGATAAATTGTTTTCTATACACCAGAATACACATTTGTTGATGGCACAAAGAATTATAATAGTTGCCATCAATTTTGAATAAACAATTTCAATTTACTATTTCTGGTATATTTTTTTTTCCAGAATTCCACTAAAAAACACCTGATTCTTGTATAGATTAGTGATTTTATAAATTAACGCATTTCAGATGGAAACATAATTATGTACTTACCTGTCATGTCAAAATGTCTAAATTCCAAAAAATTATGAAAACATGATCCAGTAAAAAAAATAAGTTCAAGTAAAATAGAATTTATCGAATTATTGCGTTTTATCATGTTTTCATATGGAAGACCAATTCAGTATGAGAAACTGGCTTATCTCGCTTGACTAACATTGATTAAAATTAAGAGTCTAACCTTTGTAAACAGAACGTTATTGTACGTAAATTGTAGAACTTATGCCAATTTCGACATGATGCGTAATTACATAATGTTTTCATCTGAAATGCCTTGGTTTAAAACGATCACTAATCTACAGAAACGCTTTATATTTTATTGTAATTATTTTCTATGGATTAATTTGCCAATATTTTTTTGAATTTATACTAATTTCGACATGATTCTTCAGTACGCAAAAATGTTTTCAGTTGAAATGTGTTAGTTTTCATATATTTGGATTTTAGACCCATTTTCGTTTGTAGATTTCTATGCTAAATTCCTAAATATATGTTTTAATTTAATATATAATCATTTTATTATTTAAATTAAAGAAATGTTATTATTATTCGAATGAAATAAAACACATTTTTTTTACCAGTATGCTGTATAGAATTCGATATTTACAATATTAAAATGTCAAAGAATAAGAAATATTTAAATAATAGGTTTATATTTACACGGTCAAAATCTGAAAGAGAAGCCAAGTTGTTTTTTTTTTTTTTTGTAACGAACAAGTTCATGAATTTCAAATAATTTCATCTTGTATCTTTATATGTAGTAATCCCGTGTCGAAATTTAAAAAAATCCAAAAGTTAACGTTCCCTTTCTTTTTTTTTTTTTTTTTAAGAAACTTCGGAATGTTTTACAGACATAATTCGTAATTTTGAAAAAGGAGAAGGTAACAACTGTTGTAAATACAGAACTATTATTTAAGCAACTGTAGTCATAAACTGCAGACGTTCCAACAGAAGTTTTGGAAAGTTTTTTTTCTAACAAAATACTGTAAAAATCTAAAACACTGAAGAACAAGAAGAAATCTTTTTACGGAAATTAATTAAAAATAATTTCAAGTGAAATAAAATTTCTTGAAGTTTTTCGTGTTTTCATGTTTTTAATGTGGAAGAGTTATGAGACCAATTCAGCATGAAAAAGTTGCTTGTCTCGCTTGACTTACCTTGACGTAAATTAAAGGCTTACCCCTTTTAAACAGAACGTAATTGTAGATGATTTTTTAAATACATCTAGCATATTTACTGGATCATTATGCGTAAATTTAAGAACTTATGCGAATGTCGACATTGCGCATAAGTACATAATGTTCTTACATGAAAGGAGTTGGTTTTAAACAATTGCTAATCGACACAAGCACTACATGTTTTATTATGTCCTATAGATTAATTTGCCATAATTTTTGGAATTTATACTAATTGCGGCATGATTCGTAGGTACGTAAAGATGTTTGTATTTGAAATACGTTGATTCGAAATATAAATCCACACAAGCAAGCACTGCAGAATCTTAACGAAACGAATATATCATATTTTAAAAGTTTAACGAAACGAATATATCATATTTTAAAAGTTTAACGAAACGAATATATCATATTTTAAAAGTTTAATTAAACGAATATATCATATTTTACAAGTCACATAAATGTAAAATCGTGACATAAACAAATAAACCAATTGGTATAAGAGTAAATGTGAAAATTTCGTGAACAATTTTTCAACTTGTGTTTTACAAGATTACGATGTTGACGGGAAATTATTCTAATTGAAGGGTTTCTGACCGGCTGTTTTGGAAATTAGATTTTCCAATATTTTAAATTAATTTTATTTTTAATAAAAAAAAAAACGAGGTGTTGTTTTTTTTCATTTACATTACAAACTTATGAGGCACATATCAAAAATATTTGAACTTTTTACAAGCATAAAAAATATACTTTATGAAATTCCGACCGGCTTTTTTAGAATGAGATATTTTTAAAGAGATTTCGAATCCATGTTTTGTTTTAAATAACGATTAACATTGACGTTTGGCTTTAGAAAATCTCGTCTGCAAAAAAAAAAAACGTCGGAAAAAGAATTTATAAATATATTTTTATGTTTGGTTACAAAAATTTACAAAGTTTATGACACAAGTTTGAGAAGTGTACATAAAACACTTTCCTATAAATATTTTTATTATGTAGTTAAAGGAATTTGAAAAGCGTATATATATATATATATATATATATATATATATATATATATATATATATATATATATATTCTTTATAATTGTCTTGTTTGTTTAATCTTGTCTTAGCTAATTTTGTGTTCTTACCATGGTTAATATAATGTATAAATTATAATTTACTTTAAAACATGTAATGAACAACTGTATGGTGGTTATAAAATCAGGTGATAAAACTTAAGTTAGTCCAGTCATCAGGATCTCTTACCACGCGTTGCAGACAAATCCCGATTAATTTTCAACCTAAAACGGTCGAAGTCAGCACAACTGAAAGACTTGTCGGAAATATGATGCAGTGCTTTACCATTCACCTTTCATGTTTTTTCAGAATACATCTTTTATATTGATACAATCATAACTTTGTCTTTACTTAAAGCATCCACAAAGCAGTAGAGATATTCATTTCTAGCTGATGCAAATTTTTAAATGTTTCCAATGATGACGAAAACAACCGGGATATGCATCGTATTTATGATCGCATCAATATAAAAGATATTCATCATAGTTATGATTGTATCAATATAAGATATTCATCAAAGTTATGATTGTATCAATATAAAATATATTCATCATAGTTATGATTGTATCAATATAAAAGATATTCATCATAGTTATGATTGTATCAATATAAAAGATATTCATCATAGTTATGATTGTATCAATATAAAAGATATTCATCATAGTTATGATTGTATCAATATAAGATATTCATCAAAGTTATGATTGTATCAATATAAAATATATTCATCATAGTTATGATTGTATCAATATAAAAGATATTCATCATAGTTATGATTGTATCAATATAAAAGATATTCATCATAGTTATGATTGTATCAATATAAAAGATATTCATCATAGTTATGATTGTATCAATATAAAAGATATTCATCATAGGTATGATAGTATCAATATAAAAGATATTCATCATAGTTATGATAGTATCAATATAAAAGATATTCATCATAGATATGATTTTATTATTATAAAAGATATTCCTCGTAATTATAATTGCATCAATATAAGATATCCATCATAGTTCTGATTGTATAAATTAAAGCTATTCATCGTATTCATGATTGTATAAATGAAAGATATTCATCGTATTTATGCTTGTATCAATATAAAAGCGAAATCTCTTAGTGAGTATATTTAAAGAGTTGAGCAAAACATACGCTAATCTCGTTATGTAGTTATGAATCTCGTAACGTAGTTATGATTGTATCAATATAAAAGATATTCATCATAGTTATGATTGTATCAATATAAGATATTCATTATAATTATGATTGTATCAATATAAAAGATATTCATCATAGTTATGATTGTATCAATATAAAAGATATTCATCATAGTTATGATTGTATCAATATAAAAGATATTCATCATAGTTATGATTATATCAATATAAAAGATATTCATCATAGTTATGATTATATCAATATAAAAGATATTCATCATAGTTATGATTGTATCAATATAAAAGATATTCATCATAGTTATGATTGTATCAATATAAAAGATATTCATCGGTGAAAATTAAATAAACTAATTTAATTATTTTTTCATTGCAGATATTCCTGCTTGATCGCCGGTGTTGGATTTGAATTTTCGTAAACATTTGCTACAGAGAGAACCATATTCTTGTTTGTGAAATATAAACAAACATCTGTTGCAAAAAGTACTCTACATTCTAAGTTTTATAAAATCTTCAGAAAAAAAACTGAATAATCTGTCATAAACATCTTGATATTCTTGTTTCAAAAGATAATTACTGAAACATGCAAACACACGGTGAATATAAACCATATTTTTGTTTGATGTGTGAACAGACTTCTTCTCGACAAAGACATCTAGTGCCACAAATGATAATCCACTCTAGAAGAAAACATTATTCTTGTACAATATGTGGATCTATTTTTTCTCAGAAAGGAAATCTTATGCAACATATGATAAACCACGCCGAAGAAACCTCATATTCTTGTGAAGTGTGTAGCTATGTTTGTCACGAGAAAGAAAAGTTTGCAAGACATATAGAAACTCACACTGGGGTAAAACAATATTCTTGTGCACACTGTAAACTTTCTTGTACTACAAAATCAAATTTAGTGAAACATATGAAAACTCACACTGGCGAAAAGTCATATTCTTGTGAATTATGCGATTATTCTTTTTCTCAAAAATCAAGACTTGCAAGACATATGAAAACTCACACTAGGAAGAAAACGTATTCCTGTGCACAATGTGATTATTCAAGTTCTCGGGAACAACATCTTGTGACACATGTAAGAAGGCATACTGGTGAAAAACCATATTCTTGTCAACAATGTGGATATTCGTTTTCTCATAAATCAAATTTAGTGAAGCATGTTCGAATCCACACTGGTGAAAAGCCATATTCTTGTGAAAAATGTGGAAGTTCATTTTCTCAAAAACAACATTTAATAACTCATATGAAAACTCACACTGGTGAAAAGCCATATTCTTGTGATATATGCGAATATTCTTTTTCTCAAAAATGTAATTTAGTGAGACATCTGAGAATTCACAGTGGAGAAAAGCCATATTCTTGTGAAATATGTGGATATTCTTTTTCTCGAAAATCAAACTTAGTGTCACATATGAAAACTCACACCTAATGTTTTCATGCCCAATTTTAATATCAGATGGCCTTTACACTGACCGTCACAACAAAGTATGTAAGTACCTCCATTGGAAGATCTGTGGAGAGATGCAACTTGACAGAGCAACAAACATCTGGAAACATGAACCAACACCGATAACATCAAACGGAAAAGTGATCGTGTTCTATGACAAAGACATACAGGCGAGCAGATATATAAAAGACAAGGCCATCAAACCAGATATTGTAATATGGAGTAAGCCCGAAAGAACCTCTCTCATTATCGATGTCACAGTTCCAAATGAATTTGGCCTTAACAGAGCTGAACGGGAAAAGATAACAAAATATCAGGACCTAAAAAATGATCTAAAAACGATATGGTCTCTGAAAGAAATAAACATTATACCGGTTGTGATAGGAGCAACTGGTTTAATAAAAAAGAACCTTCATAAATACTTAGAAGCAACCCCTGGAAGACCAAGCTGTAACGAGATACAAATAGCAGCCATAAAGGGAACAGCATCTATTCTTAAAAGAGTCCTCGGATATAAATTTGAATCATAACAGAATCAAGTGTTAGCTCCAGGGGGAGGTCCCTTGATATGTAAAACACTTAAGTAAAATAAAAAAGAGAAAAGCCATATTCTTGTGAAATATGTGAATATTCTTTTTCTTTAAAATCACATTTAGTGTCTCATATGAAAATTCAGTGGAGAAAATGAGTGGTCTAAGCAACAATAAATGCAGGTTCTGTAGCACTGAGGTTGAGAGTGTGGGCCACCTGATTTCTAGTTGCAAGGTCCTACTTGGAGATGGTTATTATACAGATCGCCATAACGGAGTTTGCAAATACCTTCACTGGAAGATATGTAAGAAACTCAACGTTCAGTGTAGTAAAAACTCCTGGGAACATATACCCGAACGAACAGTTGGGAATGACAACTACACTATTCACTATGACTACATAATCCCGACTGGAACATATCTTGAAAACGCAGCTGTTAAACCAGATATAGTGATTTGGGACAGAGCAAACAAAAAAGCGACCATAATATAGGTCAGTGTATCCAATGATACAGGGCTTAACAGAGCAGAGAGGGAAAAGATAACAAAGTATCAAGGACTTATGCATGATATGAAACAAAATTGAAACTAAAAGACGTTTCAATTATACCAGTCATTATAGGAGCAGCTGGGCTTATGAAAAAGAACTTTAAAAAGTACATAGCAAGCATACCCGGTGAACCAAGTGCAAGTGAAATACAAACGATTGCATTGAAAGAGACGGCTAGAATCCTGAAAAGATCTCTTGGTTGGACTCACTAAAATAGGGGTAAATGTCAGACATCTGGTTAGTTGCCCCATCCCCTAGAAGAAAAAGTTTAAGAAAAATGAAAAAAAGGGAAAGTAAAAATAAAAAACACATAATATAGGAATATTAAAGTTTTAAGACACAAAATCATGCGGCACATTTGAAAACTGATGAAAACCCATATTCTTGTGAATATTCTTGTTTTATAAATCAAGTTAAATGAAACATATTCGAATTCACAACATTCTAATAAATATGTATCTCATAAAGAATTCAAATGTTAGCTCCAGGTAGTAGTGATTGGCTAACACTTGATCTCTGATAACTACGACTGAAGTAAAACAAAACAAAAAGGAAAAAAATCTTATAAATTATGTAAATATTTTTGTTCTCAAAAATAATCTTTAGTTACAAATGAAGTCTCACACTGGCGAAAACTTATCTTTCGAATTATGTGAATATTGAAAATCTTATAAACACAATCTCGCAAGACATAAAAAAACACACACATAGTAAAATCATACCTAACTAATATTCCTTATGAACACAATCTCGCAAGACATAAAAAACAGTGTGTAAAAGCCATATTCATGTGAAGTATAGGACACATTTCAGAACTCACATTTGTTATTCTTTAAAACAATGTGTATATTATTCTTATACTTCATATTTATTGAGATTAATTAACATCATTCTCAAGTCTCTTAATGATTTGTAGTGATTTTAACATGAAGATACTATTCATTATAAGAAAAACTTGACTAAATATTAATAAAAATGATGTCTCAATCCATCAAGCACATCTCTCATGTTGAGAATTGGGGCAATCTTTATTAATAGAAATCAGCTGTTAATGAAAAAGCCGTTGTCCATGACGCAATAACATGAAAATATTAGGAAAATACAAACAAATGGTGTAGGCCTTTCTATCTGTGAGACTTGTAGTCCAGTCAGGACGGAAATCAGTCAGATATTAAGTCTTGATAAAATATATACTCGTTTGTATCAAAGAATAGAATTGCTACAAATACTCCATCTTTGAAAAGCATACCAAATTAGAAAATAAAAATCCAATAAAATCATGGCTGAGAAAAAAGAAAGCGACCTTCTTGAAATGAGAATATAATATACTGGTTCGCCCGCCAAATGAACTGTCATTAACATGATTGTCCTGTTTCCTTAATGAGAACACAAATATCAGCTCTCATAAGTAAAACACGAGAATCATAATTACCATCATTCAGTAATAAACACATCAGAAGCATAGATAAAATTCAATCTCTATTCATCTGTTAATTTAAACAGTTTGAATCATTGGCATCTCAACACTTACAACCAAGATATTATTTGTGAATTGATTCCCTTGTGAGACTTTATCACCAGCGGCTAATAATGGAAAACACTGCCACCGGCACTCGCTGGACTTTGGTTCTTTCTCGCCACTACCATCGACTAAGCTACTGCAAATAACTGGGAAATAACCTTTGAATTTGTGAGACAGCTAAACTGGCATTATTTTTTTAAAAGTTTGTCTCTAAATTCAGTTTTGGGATGTCATGTGCTGTGAGGTGCTGATGAATGTAGTTATTTTAAATGTTAGGAAACTAGTCCGTCAAAAAGAAAAAAAAATGATTATAAAAGAAACAAACAAGAGTTGTATCTGCTTTTCAAAAAAAAATGCACGCCTCCCGATTATTGAAGCCTTGTTAATCCGAATTTAAAAAATAAAGCCATTAACCAGGCTCAATACGAAACGGATTGTATGCTCAAATGCTAAGTATTTTAAGTATTTTAAACGATTTAAATCGTCATTCCATTCAATTCACTATTTCATATTTTATTTTTAAAAGATTTTATTCTTCGCATGAGGACGACCAATGGAGGTCGAAAACGTTCGCGAATATGTCAATTTAAGTGTATGATATTCATTCGAACACACATTTTATTATTTTAAAACAATATAATCTATTGGAAAAAGTCACATTATCCTAATTCGAAAATCTGACAGACAAAATATGAAAAATACCATGGACGGAAAGAAGCCCTGTCCATTGACTTCATCGACCTAAACAACACTATTGACTATTAAGCCGTAAAACTTATTAGAAAGACGGTCTAATCTACGGCAATATATTCATTGAGGCTTAACTTCAAAAACTTATTAGAAAGACGGTCTAATCTACGGCAATATATTCATTGAGGCTTAACTCCAAAAAAATTATTGGCAAGACGGCAACGACCATGGTTGGCTGGACAAATAGGGTCTTCAATATTAGGATAATGACGATTACACAGATGAAAGTGTATCGAAGTTACATGCACAATGATCTATTAAACCTGATATGTTATATGAAATATAACAAAGAATAAATCAAACTTAGTAGAAATGTTATATAATACTTATATGAGTAACTGAACTCATGGACAAGACATTAGAAAATACCTGGCAAATATACTCGGTGAATTGAAATGAGATTAGATTATTTTTCTTTTAAAATGTTCAAACCATCTTTATGTCAATGTAATTAGTCTACTTGGGCAGCATGTTTTCATTTATGCACGTTTCATTGAAAAGCAGAGACAACTCTTGTTTGTTTCTCTCATAATCTATTTTACTTTTGACGGACTAGTTTCCGAACATTTAAAATAACTCCATTCATCAACACCTCACAGCACACGACATCCCAAAATTGAAGTTAGAGACAAACTTAAAAAAACACTGCCATTGTACCTGTCTCACACTGTAATGTATGCCTCCCGATTATTGAAGCCTTGTTAATCAGAATTAAAAAAAAAAAAACTTCACCAGGCTCAAAACGAAACGGATGGTACACTTACATGCTAAGTATTTTAAGTATTTTAAGCGATTTAAATCGTCTTTGCATTCAACTCACTATTTCATATATTTTTTTAAAATTTTACTATTCGTATGAGGACGACCAATGGAGGTCGAATATGTCAATGTAAGTGTATGATATTTATTCGAACACATTTTATTATTTTAAAACCACATGATTGATTGGAAAAAAGTCACATTATCCTAATTCGAAAATCTGACAGATAAAATATGAAAAATACCATGGACGGAAAGAAGCCTTGTCCATTAACTTCATCGACCTAAACAACACTATTGACTAATAAGCCGTAACAACATATCTAATCTACGGCAATATATTCATTGAGTCTTAACTCAAAAACTTATTGGCAAGATTGCAACGACCATGGTTGGCTGGACGAATAGGGTCTTCAATAGTAGGATAATAACGATTACACAAATGAAAGTATGCCGGGCTTACATGCACAGTGTGAAGCTGGTCATCTACTCTCGCCATTATAACATATTCAACGTTTTGTACATTTTTACCAACGTTACTCATTGAAAGCTTCAGACTTGAAAAAAAAATTGCATTGAAAATTTCTAATTTCGTTTTCAAACAATTCATTGATAGAATGGCTGTACAGATTGCAAATAAAATCATATTATCCGCATAAAACTGTTTTCTTTATTTATACAAATTTGCAAGTTATCGATAAATCATTTTTTTTTAAATTCAGTTACTTTATTACGAATTATCAAAATCCAATAATACGGATTTCGTAATTTTATTTACTTTGTAGAAAAGCATGTGAAAACTATTAATCATCGAGTTATCGATAAATCATTTTTTGAAAATTCAGTTACTTTAATAAAATATCCATAAAAACGAATAACAGAAATTTCGTAATTTTATTTAATTTGTATAAAAAGCAGGAATGTTTTTTTATCACATGTGTAAACTGTTAAGAATTAATGTTTTTATCACATGTGTAAACTGTTAAGACTTATGCTGTCAAAACTCGCATTGACGATTTTCCATTCTATGAATAATACACTGGATTATAATTGTAATGTCCGTCTGTAATTAATAGAACATAATTTGTAAAAAAAAACAAAAACTATCATCTTTGTAATCTAATTCCTAAGCTTGTTCAAAGCACTTTATTTAATTTGATCATTGCAAAAAGATTTAACGTGAACCGATATCTGCTGCCTAACTCTCCACATAGTACCCCTGTAGCTTATGTCTCTGATAGTAGCCCCCTACATCAAAGTGGCAATGTGCCTTGTTTGGGGTGAAAATGTAATTAAAAAAAAACGAAATACATAAGGTCCAGGGTTCGAGTCCTAACAACAGTCAAGCTATGCTGAAGAGGGGTAGGACCCCGAAAAACGCGTGTACATAGATTACTGTTTTTGAAAATAATAAATAAATAAATAAATACGTCCAAATAAAAGGTGGTCGACTTTCTAAGAAAACACCAGATCTCCAAGGTGGAGACATTAACCTTAATATCGTTTAAAAATCAACAACAAAAACATATATGATGATTGCAACGTCTTGTCAGACGAGTTCCACTCCCTCAGACACTTAAAGTCCATGAGCCCAAAAATGACTTTTTTAGTCCTACTGGTGAATTGACACACTCAAGCAGGCATGATACTGAAGACAGTCATTGAGATCAATTATTACATGCTTCCAGCATTTCAAGCCTCCACGCGTCACAACTTTTCCATCGCCACAGGACCATTTTTATAGACAAATACCCGAGGGAGTATCTATACACAGATAATGTTACAGTGTCTTAGATTTGTACGACAGCTAAGTCTCTCGCTCTCGGTTCAAAATGTTGAGATCGAGCAACAAGCAAGATAACCAGCAACAAGTTAAACTACAGACTAGCTAATGTGGGTACTGGTCTCCCGCTTTGTTTTTTTTTTATCAGAGATTTGCTTCTCCTAGAAAGGTTGCCTTCACCATGGCTTACGAGAGCCCTCTCCACCCCAAAACACACATACATACACACAAATACACACGGTGCTAGTTGGCTGTTGACCCCGAAAAAGGGTTCATTCGCCCTTTGAAAGGTTTTGTTTTTAATCCTTCAGGGAGACTAGCCGCCCTCCTCACCAACCAACTTTAATGGGGAAACCAGTTTAGTCGCCGGTGACCCGATCATAAGGCAGGTAGTACTGGGTTACATGGAACCAGTACCATATGACATGACCTGACACAGAGTCTCTCTCTCTCTCTCTTTCTCATATATATATATATATATATATATATATATATATATATATATATATATATATTAATAACTAGATAACTTTTGTGTTTTAATGTATTATAATGCTTTTATTCATTACAAAAATGGCCACCACTTATAACATCATAACACGTAACAGTTACATTGATTAATATCCGGAAAACTACAACTATGACCGCCGCGTTGCATTAGATAAAACATGCAGAAAAGTATCTTTTCAGTACCGTGAAAATTTGATTTAAGTGTAAATGCATTCATTATAAGGCCTCGATAGTTCGAATTGAAGGTAGGTAGAAGAGTAACTTATCTTACTTTTGTTAGTTTTTTTTGTTTGTTGGCTTCTCTTAACAGAACTCCCTACAATGGTGAATTGTTATTTTTAATTCTATTTTATTTTTTGTTGCCGTAAAAAGTGAAGATACTGAAGAAAATAATTAAAACTAAGTATTGCACTGATTAAAAAATAAAATAAATAAAAAAAAAGCGGAAAATTTTTCGTTTCATTTCGCTAGGATAAGATTATGTTTTCATGCTTACATCCAGTTCAGTTTCCTGATACAACTTTAAGATGAACTATTTTTCGTTGCGGAAGCCGATAAGAAACCTGTTAATATTTTATTTTAATGATTTTACCCGTAGTTCGACTAATCCAATTAATAAAAGAATGTTCAGTTTTACAAAAATAGGCCTCACTTTTATATTTTCATGTATTTCATTATTTAATGAATTGGACACAAAACGAGAAATTAAAAACAAAAATAAAACACAAAAAAACAAGACTTAATTAATTGACAAATATAATCTAAACAATTCGACACATTTAACTCATGAACGGACATTTTAACACAAGGAACGAAATAATAATTACGCCGTGTTACGGTGACGTTTAGTCATTGTTCTGTAGCCGTTGATTTTCTCTACAAATAATTTCACCCTTAAATCGTGTTTTTCATCTCTCAATCTTGATTCTTTTATATTTTCATATATTTTATTTCTTAATGAATTGGACACACAAAACAAAAATTGTATCAATTGACTAAAGAAAAACAAAAAATTAATTCAGATTTTTTACTAAAGAAAACATTAGAAGCAAAACAAATTTTCTGTTTTGAACACAAAATAAAAAAAAATGAATTTCATCCGTTTTTTTTTTTTTAAATTGAATTCCTGGAATGAAAGGTAAGTTTATTTTTATTTTATTTAAGAAAAAAAAACAAGAAAAAAAAACACGAATTCACCCCCTCCCCTAAATGGCAGGTAAGATTTTTGGCAGTGTTACTGTTGTACTTTGTCCCGAAAATGTTCGATAACTCTTGGCGGTTCACAATTTACTATGACACCGTCTAAGCAGGTGCGCGTTCATATTAATTTGATTTTACGCAGACGAATTTGAATAAATAACCCGACGCTTTTTCATTAAAGTTCGATAAATTTGCACTTTTTTTTTAATACGCACGTTAAAGTTATTTCAAGTTATTACAAATACAAAATTATTTAATTTATTTTTAATTTTCACGTTTTAATTTTTTTAAAGTTATTTCAAGTTATTACAAATAAATTAATTTCGAACAAACAAAATATTGAATAAAATGACAATTGTATTAAGTTTTTGAATAAAAATTATTTAACACGAACTAACAAAATATTGAATAACATGAAAATTATTTAACAGGAACATTTTTATTAAGCATCTTGCTCTCGAAACAAAATATTGAATAAAATGATACTTGTGCAATTTTGCATAGACATTAAAAAATAAATAAATAATATAAAGATAAATTAATTAATTTGTAATAACTAGAAAGAACTTAAAAAATTAAAACGTGAAAATTAAATAAATTAATTGTGTATTTGTAATAACTTGAAATAACTTTAACGTGCGTATTAAAAAAAAAAACGTGCAAATTTATCGAAACTTTAATAAAAAAGCGACCGCGTGCTTTTTAGACGGTGTATTTTATTCAATTTCGTTTGCATAAAATCAAATTAATATGAACGCGTACCTGCTTAGACGGTGTCATAGTAAATTGTGAACCGCCAAGAGTTATCGAACATTTTCGGGACAAAGTACAACACTGCCAGATTTTTTACATTTAAAAAATTAAATTTAATTACTTCTTAAAATAAGTTTACTTTTATTGCTTTCCAATCAAAAAATATTGTTTCCGCCTAGACATATAAAAAATAAATTTCCTATTAAAAAAATCGGTGCTTCTACAGAATAGGGACGAGATTTTGAAATCGATAAATGTAGTTTTCAGATAAAAGCAATAGTTTCAACTGATTTTTTGTCAATTCTAATAAGTTACAATGGTAGCTTCCAACTTATGCAGTCGAAATTGCCTGAATTTTACTGAATTATTAAACAAAACAAATTTAATTGTGTTAGCAGGTGAAAAATGTCAGCAAATTTGTTTAAATAAAAACAGACAATTATTCCCTTTTGAATTCTGTGCTTTACGATCTTTTTCATCAAATATTTTTTTACAAAGGCGTCACCACTTATCTAGGCCGATAGGCCACTGAAAAATAAGGGTTAAAAAGTGTAGAGTAGTCAAAAAGACAATAAAAATAATTTTCCACCATATCGATAATCGTAATTTTTTTTTATATAATCATCTTTAAAATACAAGGAATACGTAGATACCATTGTTTTCATGTAAAATTTCGTTCCAGTAGTGTAGAAGCACTAAAATGTCTCTTAAAAATATATTCAATTTGACATTTACATTTTTATCAAAAAATTTATTTATCGAAATAATACTTGTTTCTTAGAAAATAAAAAATAATTACGATATACACAATAATTTAATTCAATTTTACATTTACATTTTTATCAAAAATATATTCAATTTAACATTTACATTTTTATTAAAAAATATATTCAATTTGACATTTACATTTTTATTAAAAACTATATTCTTGACATTTACATTTTTATCAAAAAATATATTCAATTTGACATTTACATTTTTATTAAAAAATATATTCTTGACATTTACATTTTTATCAAAAAATATATTCAATTTGACATTTACATTTTTATCAAAAAAATATTCAATTTGACATTTACATTTTTATCAAAAAATATATTCAATTTGACATTTATATTTTTATCAAACAAATATTCAATTTGACATTTACATTTTTATCAAAAAATATATTCAATTTGACATTTACATTTTTATCAAAAAATATATTCAATTTGACATTTACATTTTATCAAAAATATATTCAATTTAACATTTACATTTTTATTAAAAAATATATTCAATTTGACATTTACATTTTTATTAAAAAATATATTCAATTTGACATTTACATTTTATCAAAAAATATATTCAATTTGACATTTACATTTTCATTTAAAACTATATTCAATTTGACATTTACATTTTATCAAAAAATATATTCAATTTGACATTTACATTTTTATTAAAAAATATATTCTTGACATTTACATTTTTATCAAAAAATATATTCAATTTGACATTTACATTTTTATTTAAAACTATATTCAATTTGACATTTACATTTTTATTTAAAACTATATTCAATTTGACATTTACATTTTATCAAAAAATATATTCAATTTGACATTTACATTTTTATTAAAAACTATATTCTTGACATTTACATTTTTATCAAAAAATATATTCAATTTGACATTTACATTTTTATTTAAAACTATATTCAATTTGACATTTACATTTTTATTTAAAACTATATTCAATTTGACATTTACATTTTATCAAAAAATATATTCAATTTGACATTTACATTTTTATTTAAAACTATATTCAATTTGACATTTACATTTTTATTAAAAAATATATTCAATTTGACATTTACATTTTATCAAAAAATATATTCAATTTGACATTTACATTTTTATCAAAAAATATGTTCAATTTGACATTTACATTTTTATTAAAAAATATATTCAATTTGACATTTATATTTTTATCAAAAAATATGTTCAATTTACATTTACATTTTTATTAAAAAATATATTCAATTTGACATTTATAGTTTTATCAAAAAATATATTCAATTTGACATTTACATTTTTATCAAAAAATATATTCAATTTGACATGTATATTTTTATCAAAAAATTTATTCAATTTGACATGTACATTTTTATCAAAAAATATATTCAATTTGACATTTACATTTTTATCAAAAAATATATTCAATTTGACATTTACATTTTTATTAAAAAATATATTCAATTTGACATTTATATTTTTATCAAAAAATTTATTCAATTTGACATTTACATATTTATTAAAAAATGTATTCAATTTGACATTTACATTTTTATCAAAAAATATATTCAATTTGACATTTACATTTTTATCAAAAAATATATTCAATTTGTCATTTACATTTTTATCAAAAAATATATTCAATTTGACATTTACATTTTATCAAAAACTATATTCAATTTAACATTTATATTTTTATCAAAAAATATATTCAATTTGACATTTACATTTTTATCAAAAAATATATTCAATTTGACATTTACATTTTTATTAAAAAATATATTCAGTTTGACATTTATATTTTTATCAAAAAATTTATTCAATTTGACATTTACATATTTATTAAAAAATGTATTCAATTTGACATTTACATTTTTATCAAAAAATATATTCAATTTGACATTAAAATTTTTTCAAAAAATATATTCAATTTGACATTTACATTTTTATCAAAAAATTTATTCAATTTGGCATTTTTATTTTTATCAAAAAATATATTCAATTTGACATTTTTATTTTTATCAAAAAATATATTCAATTTGACATTTACATTTTTATCAAAAAATATATTCAATTTAACATTTATATTTTTATCAAAAAATATATTCAATTTAACATTTATATTTTTATCAAAAAATATATTCAATTTGACATTTACATTTTTATCAAAAAATATATTCAATTTAACATTTACATTTTTATCAAAAAATATATTCAATTTAACATTTACATTTTTATCAAATAATATATTCAATTTAACATTTATATTTTTATTAAAAAATATATTCAATTTAACATTTATATTTTTATCAAAAAATATATTCAATTTAACATTTATATTTTTATTAAAAAATATATTCAATTTAACATTTAAAAAATATATTCAATTTGACATTTACATTTTTATCAAAAAAATATTCAATTTGACATTTACATTTTTAGCAAAAAATATATTCAATTTGACATTTATATTTTTATCAAAAAATTTATTCAATTTGACATTTACATTTTTAGCAAAACATGTATTTATCTAAATAATACTTATTTCTTAGAAAATAATAATGTTAACCATAAACACAATAATTTAATTCGAAGTTGATTGAATTGTTAAACAAATTAACACGAAAACTGCTTTTTAATATTAAATTGTTTTAACATCAAAAAAATATTTTTCTATCTACATGTAAATTTTATGTTGCTAGAAAATTATGTATGATTTTCTAAAATCCCGTTTGATTTTTAATCTTTTATCCAATGTTTTTTTAGAATGGGGATTACTTCATTTTATAAAGTTTACATAAAATAAGCACCTATTACTAATTAGCAGAAACTTAATGAAAAAAAATTGTTGAATTTTTACAATCAAACCCAGTGTAGTTAAGTCATTAAAAATATCCAAAATCTACCTTTGCGGAGGGGGTGGGGTGCTATTACACTTAAATACTTTTTAAAAATCTTAAAAGAAGCAATTAAAAAAGATAAAAAAATAAATATTTAAGATTTCCAAGTTGGGATCACTTTCCTATATAAATTTAACGTAGAATGAGCACCCACTTCATGGCCAGTTAATGATCAACAAGACATGTAATCGTTCAGTGTCCATATTTTAGCTATAGACTCGTAAAGATGTTTGCTTTTTTATTTTTTGCCGGAGGAGGTGTAGAGCCCCTGTGTTTTTTAACTATTCTGTACTTTCATGTAAGAATTTAATAAACAAAATATACTGTAAAATATCGCAAATGAGATTACTGAATGGTTCAAAACAGCAATTGATGCACATGTTCCTAGACTGATGTTCTTCAGTAAAATCCACCCTCCCCAATGGTTTACTTCTACATGTGCAGTTGCCATTGCTCAGAGGCAACATGCATACCGTAGATTTATCCAACGTAAGTCCTGTACAAACAGATAAAAGTATATAGAAGCTAGAATAAGTGTAGATTTTCCAGAAATCACAAGTTCCTAATTTTTGCGCTTAAATGCGTTTCAGTATATTTACTCATAGCTCCTTCTTAGCAACAGCTAAGAGTAAATATACTGAAACCACCAGAAAACGCGTTTAAGTGCAAAAATTAGGAACTCGTGATTTCTGGAAAATCTGCAGTAGTAAATAATGGGCAACTGACAGTATCCCCAATATAAAACAATCATGAGGTGGTCTGCACAACAACTGAGAAAGCTAACATGCTTGCTGTACAGTTTGCGTAAAACTCTACCTTGGACCCAGCAAGCCATTCCCTCCCTTATTTTCTTCTGCGGACAGAAACCACACTAGATGGTCTAAAGATCACGCCTTCCCAAGTACATGATATTATAAAAAACCTTGACACCTCAAAAGCATGTGGACTATTAAAAGGTCGCTTCTGTTCTCTCTAGACTCTTTAACAAATGCCTTAACGAATCTTGCTTTCCTGGCTGCTGGAAAACTGCTTCTGTGGTACCAGTTTACAAAAACTCTGGCGAAAGAACTGGCCCATTAAATTATCGCTCAATTAGCCTCCTCCCTCTTTTCGCCAAAATATTTGAGTCCTTAATTAATCAAGCTCTAGTCCAACACTTTACAGCTGTTAAACTTCTGTCAGACCACCAATATGGATTTAGGCAAGCCCGTTCTACTACAGATATTTTAACTGTAATCTCTGAATGTTTATACTAAGCACGGAATAAAGCAGTGGAGGGGAGGGTAGTAGTCTTTGATATACTTAAGGCTTTTGACAGAGTATGTCACGATGGTCTTCTGATGAAAATAAAATCCTATGGTATTACTGGGCGAATGCTTAGCATTATTAGATCCTTCTTAAAAGAGAGAAGAATCCAGGTTGTCCTCGATGAGCGTATGTCAAAAAATGTTTATATAAATGTGGGTGTGCAACAGGGATTGATTTTTGGACCTTTGTTATTTCTGATATTCATAAATGACTTGCCTGATAAAATTGTCTCTGAGATGGGTATATTTGCCGAAGACACCACGCTCTATAGCAGGCACGTGGGTAATACTAATGAGCACATATCCAAGGAAATGGCCAAAACACTAGAGGAAGACCTCTAGTCTGGAGTGGAATAGGGTCAAACATGGATGGTAACGATATTTCAGCATTAAGTGAAACACACTCAGCTAGTGATTTACATTAGATCTGTTAATCAGTTGTACATCTTCAAAACTGATCAATTCAAAAAGTGGGTTATGTAAAAACAAGTCGATTGAAAAAGTGGGTTGTTACACACTTTTTATACATTAGATAAATTATTCACGATACTGCCTCAGTACAATAATCATGTACATGTTTTAAAATATTAGGTGTAACAACCATCACTGGAAAAGATGGGCATTAGAGAAGTTTAATTCATGAAAAGTAGAATCATCCTTTGTAGTCGCTATTTCACAAAACCACAATCTCATATACGTGTAGAGGAAGCTGTCAATTTTAGATATACTATACTCTCAAGAGTTTAAGTGGTTGGGGTTCTGGAACTCACGGCAGTTATTCCTCAGAATCTTGCTTTCAGGTACCTACAATACCTTCCAGCAGTCAACTTCAGAAAGCATGCGTTGGGCAGACAGATAAACTCAAATTAACACTACGAAAACAACTATTACGTTGAAAACGCTTTATTAATTAGGTAAAAAAATCTGAAACAAAAATAAAACAAAAGGAGTAGTTAAATGGAGAAAACATAATTAAACAAAAGGAAATAATACATGAAAATAATTATATTTTGGACTGGGCTTCCAAATAAACAAATTCTGGGATTTATTTTATCTTTTTCAATCAACTGTTAGGTGAAAGTCCGTAACAGTTAAAAAAGTGTCTTTTCTCCATTAAATTGTTGAGTGAAAGTATGAAGCTGTTAGAATGTGTCTTTTCTTTTTTATTAAATTGTTAGGTGAAAGTATGGAGCGGTTAGAAAAATGTCTTTTTTTTCTTTTTTATTAAATCGTTAGGTGAAAGTGTGGAGCAGTTATGTTTCTTTTTCCTACGGAGTTTGTTATTTTAGTATGGTGCATAAACTACACAAGCGCCCACAAAATAAAAATTAGAAATAAAAGTCTGAGAAAATATATAAGTACTGTGCGAGCGAAGGAGAGAATAAATTAGAATTTCTCCAAATTGTATATAGAACTTAAACACTGGATTAATTAAACATAAATAAGGTTTCAAGTTTTTTATAGAAGGAATAGGCAGGTAAAGTCGATAAGGATGAGGAATAATGGGATGTTTTGAACGTACCTCATGGCTTAGGACGGGAGATAGCCCAGTTCATGGAGTCCACTAAAGACCGTGTGTATCGTTTCAAATTCCGCGGTGAAAAGGAAGGACAGAATCGAAGACAAGACAAGGACGAGATCCCGTGAGAACCCGAAGTTCTCAAAGGATAGCAATATGAAGTTTTTCCTTTTCTTTTTTTTTATTTGGAATGCTTAAACGGTTAAGTTTTCCATTAAAGAAAGATCACGAAGGGAAGAAGTAAGAAAGGAAAACTAATTAAAAAGAACTCGCACAGAGATGAATGAAAAAGAGGCACGGGGCACCGGTGTTCTTAAAGTATGTTTCCTTGTTAAAAAGAGCCCGGTCTGAATACAGAACAGTTAATCTGCCAAATATAAATAGTGTTGTTTGAAGGTGAGCTTAACACGACTTTGCAACTCTTTATTCAATGCGATAAAGAAGCACTCAATTTTTGTTTGTTGATATGTATATATATATATATCAATATGTATATATATATATCAATATGTATATATATATATATCAATATGTATATATATATCAATATGTATTTATATATCAATATGTATATATATATATCAATATGTATATATATATATCCATATGTATATATATATATATATATATATCAATATGTATATATATATATATATATATATCAATATGTATATATATATATATATCAATATGTATATATATATATATATATATCAATATGTATATATGTATATATATATATCAATCTGTATATATATCAGTGTGTATATGTTATGTAATGGGTGATATTTTACAGAAGGTACCAAATATGTTACGTGTTCTTGTTTAGCGCTCTTGTTTGTAAGAGAGATGCAGTCTTATATATAATATACATTGACATGTAATACAAAATGAGAGGAGATTTGACATATAGATAGACCGAGAGTTTGCGCGTTTGGCATTTATACGTTTTACAGTTCTGTATGAATGGGAGTGTTTCTATAAATATTGATACATACACTTCTTACCTATTTTTGAGATGATGATTTTCACAAAGTTCTTAGAATATTAATATATTAGAATACCTTTTCTGTTGAATCACAACACGAAGACGCAGATACACAACGCCCTTTATTCTATGGTCAGTCCATGATTTCGCTTGAGGAATTCAAAGTTTATTTACATGGTTTTTTTTCTCTAAACATTCGCTTCATAGGTCTGACGTCAGCAGCCGTCTCCGACCTGTCTCTCGGCTCCCTCTCTCGCACTCTTCTCCTCTTCTCCCAGACTAGACCTAAACCTCTACCTATATTGAGAACTCGTTACGTCATCGCATGATTAAACATGTGGTCATAAAGCACGTTGGATGACCCAACAAGTTCATTAACCTATTTTTCGAGTAATATGTTTACAATTTCAATTTACGATTACATTCCTTATTTTCATTTTTATAACTGAAGAAATTTCATCATTACATTCCTTTTCCAATAACTGATATGTACGCTAAACAATTGCAATTCCACATTCCTTATTTCAATAAAATTCTGTATTTATTTTAACTTATAATTGAAAATTTAAATTACAAATGTACCTTCACACGTTCGAATCCTTTACAACCCTATTACATATTTACATTTAACTAAATCCCCATTTTTTTACTTACATGAAAAGGAACCAGCCCTTTACCATGTAATATATATATATATATATATATATATATATATATATATATATATATATATATATATCACTAGACGAGTGCCAATCCCTCAGACATTTAAAATCCATGAGCCCAAATGCCTGAGGGAGTATCTATACAAATATGATGTTACAGAGTCTTAGCTTTGTACGGCAGCTAAGTCTCTCTCTCGGTTCAAAATGTTGAGATCCAGTAACAAGCAAGAGCAAGATAGCCAGCAACAAATTAAACTGCAGACCAGCGTAATGCGGGCACTGGTCTCCCGCTTTATGAGATTTTTATTTAAATCAGAGATGTGCTTCTCCTAGAAAGGTTGCCTTCACCACGACTTACAGGAGCCCTCTATACCCCAATACACATATACACACATACAAATATGCACGGTGCTAGTTGGCCGTTGACCCAGAAAAGGAGTTAATTTTCCCTTTGAATGAATGAATCTATATATATATATATATATATATATATATATATATATATATATATAAATATATATATATATATACCACTATGTATGTATATACCACTATGTATATATATCACTGTGTATATATATCACTATGTATGTATATATATATCACAATGTATATATATACCACTATGTATATATATCACTATGTGTATATATATCACTATGTGTATATATATCACTATGTGTATATATATCACTATGTATATATATATCACTATGTATATACATATCTATGTGTATATATATATCAATATGTGTATATATATCAATATGTGTATATATATCAATATGTGTATATATATCAATATGTATATATATATCAATATGTATGTATATATATCAATATGTATATATATATATATCAATATGTATATATATGTCAATATGCATATATATATATATCAATATGCGTATATATCAATATGTATATATATGTATATAACTATATCTATATGTATATATCAATATGTATATATATATATATCAATATGTATATATATATCAATATGTATATATATAAATACGTATATATATATCAATATGTATATATATATATCAATATGTATATATATATATATCAATATATATATATCAATATATATACCAATATATATGTTCCAATATTTATATATATACCAATATATATATATATATATCAATATGTATATATATCAATATATATATATATCAATATGTATATATATATCAATATGTATATATATCAACATGTATATATATCAATATATATATATATGCATATATATCAATATATATATATATATATATATATATCAATATGTATATATATATCAATATATATATACATCAATATGTATATATATCCATATATATCAATATATATACCAATATTTATATATATACCAATATTTATATATATACCAATATATATATATCAATATATATGTATATCAATATATATATATATCAATATATATATATATATATATATATATATATATATATCAATATATATATATATATCAATATATATATATATATCAATATATATATATATATATCAATATATATATATATATCAATATATATATATATCAATATATATATCAATATATATATATCAATATATATATATATATCAATATATATATATATATCAATATATATATATATATATCAATATATATATATATATATCAATATATATATATATATATATATCAATATTTATATATATACCAATATTTATATATATACCAATATATATATATATATTAATATATCAATATGTATGTATATATCAATATATATATATATATATATATATATATATATTAATATATCAATATGTATGTATATATCAATATTTATATATATATATATATATTAATATATCAATATGTATGTATATATCAATATTTATATATATATATATATATTAAACTATCAATATGTATGTATATATCAATATGTATGTATATATCAATATGTATGTATATATCAATATGTATGTATATATCAATATGTATGTATATATCAATATGTATATATATATCAATATTTATATATATATATATATATCAATATTTATATATATGAATATGGATATATATATGAATATATATATATATATGTATCATTTTTTCTGATGTCTTTACTATGATGAATATAAAATTCTATGTATAACTAAAGAACACTTGCATTGACTCTTCCTGTTTCAAGTTATAAAACTCCGTTTCCTAGTAAACAAGATTGTAAGATTCCTTCCAATAAAATTGAAAAAAAGAATATTTAAACAATGATACCAAAATATAACTTAATTTATTTCTTTTATTTACAGATGATCCTGCTGGATGACTGGTACAAACATCGATTTCAATAAAATATATTTTACATACGTAAAAATAAATATTTTATACTTGTATAAGATCATTTTTGAAATAATGCTTAATTGATATTTTGTAGTATTCACAACAGGTTAAAGTTTAGTAAAACATGCAAGTATACAGTAAGGAAAAGCCGCACTCTTGTAAAGTATGTGGATATTCTGGTTCTCGAAAATCACATTTAGTGACATATATGACAACTCACACTGGGGAAAATCCGCATACTTATGAAGTGTGTGGTTATTCTTGTTCTCAAATATCACATTTGCGAACTCGCACTGAGGAAAAGAAATATTCTTGTGAGGTGTGTGGATATTCTTGTACTCGAAAATCATCTTTAGTGACACATATGCGAACTCACACTGGAGAAAAGCCACATTCTTGTGATGTGTGTGGATATTCTAGTTCTACAAAATCACATTTAGTGACACATATGCGAACTCACACTGGAGAAAAGCCACATTCTTGTGAAGTGTGTGGATATTCTTGTTCTACAAAATCACATTTAGTAAGACATATGCGAACTCACACAGGGGAATCGCCACATTCTTGTGAAGTGTGTGGATATTCTTGTTCTAGAAAATCATATTTAGTAACGCATATGCGAACTCACACTGGGGAAAAGCCACATTCTTGTGAAGTGTGTGGATATTCTTGTTCTACAAAATCACATTTAGTGACACATATACGTATACACACTGGGGAAAAGCCACATTCTTGTGAATTTTGTGGATATTCTTGTTCTACAAAATCACATTTAGCAAGACATATGCGAACCCACACTGGGGAAAAACCACATTCTTGTGAAGTGTGTGGATATTCTTGTTCTCAAAAATCATCTTTGGTGACACATATGCGAATTCATACTGGGGAAAAACCACATTCTTGTGAAGTGTGTGGATATTCTTGTTCTACAAAATCACATTTGGTGAGACATATGCGAACTCACACTGAGCCCGAAGTTGTGGGCCCTTGATTTCTGAGAGCTTCGACTGAATTAAAATAAACAAAAACAGGGAAAAGCCACACTCTTGTGAAGTTTGTGGATATACTTGTTTCCAAAAATCTATCCTATTGAATAATATGACAACCCACACTGAAGAAATGTGACATTCTTGTAACGTGTGTGGCTATTCTTCTTCTATAAAGTAACATTTAGTAACACATATTGGAACTCACACTGGAGAGAAAATATAAGAATAAAAAAAGGAATCTTCCAAGGAGACAGTCTATCTCCTCTACTATTTTGCCTGGCAATTGATCCTCTAAGTAAGCTTCTAAAGAACTACCAAGGTGCTTATAATCTAAGCAACAGCCGCCAAAGAGAATCCTCCAAGTTAATAAACCATTTATTTTTCATGGATGAGCTTAAGCTTTATGCTAGCTCGGATAAGGATTTAGATAATCTACTGAAAATTGTCCACACTTTTTCTAATGACATCAAAATGAAGCTCGGACTGGATAAGTGTGCTATGTGTACTCTGAAAGCTGGCAAGAAGATATATATTGAAAATATACAGCACGATGAAAATAGTGTAATCAGCGAACTGGATGAACAGGGAACATACAAATACCTCGGCATTGATGAAAATGAGTCCATCCAGCATTCAAAGATGAGAGAGAAACTAAACCAAGGATATTTACACCGGGTAAGAAAAATCTGCAAAACCGAAATCACAAACAAGAACAAAGTTACGGCAATTAACCAACTTGCCATGCCAGTACTAACATATAGTTTTGGCATTATTGACTGGCCTCAGAAAGACATAAATTGGCTTGACACAAAGACAAAAAAAATGCTAACCTTGTACCGAGTTATTTATCGAAATCAGTGCATGCCTCGTTTGTACCTACCCAGGCGAGAAGGAGGTATGGGACTCTCGGAAGTCAATCATCAACACAGAGCCACAATCGTCAGCATAGGTCTGTACATAATAAGTTCCTGTAACCCCAAGCTTATGAAAATAAAAGACCATTATCAGAATCGAGCAAGTAGTACAACATCTATAACACAACTTGCCACTCATTTTGGAAAAGATTGCCTTACAAATGATACTGAGAACCCAAACAAGCCTGCCACTGACATAGCCCAGAAAAGTCGGAAAAATACACTAGCCAGTTCCATAGTGTTAAAACGGAAGAATGGACCAACCATAAACGGGCAAAATACCTACCGACTGAACTATCCCAAGAATATATTGATAGGGATGGTTCCCTGGACTGGCTCAAAAGAGGATCCCTCCATTACGACCAAGAGAGGTGGATATTGGCTGCACAAGACCAGGACCTCATGACAAACGCCTTCAAAAAGATGTGTGGTCTAAGCAACAATAATAAATGCAGGTTCTGTAGCACTGAGGTTGAGAGTGTGGGCCACCTGATTTCTGGTTGCAAAGTCCTACTTGGAGACGGTTATTATACAGATCGCCATAATGGAGTTTGCAAATACCTTCACTGGAAGATATGTAAGAAACTCAACATTCAGTGTAGTAAAAACTCCTGGGAACATATACCCGAACGAACAGTTGGGAATGACAACTACACTATTCACTATGACTACATAATCCCTACTGCTACATATCTTGAAAACGCAGCTGTTAAACCAGATATAGTGATTTGGGACAGAGCAAACAAAAAAGCGACCGTAATAGAGGTCAGTGTACCCAATGATACAGGGCTTAACAGAGTTGAGAGGGAAAAGATAACAAAGTATCAAGGACTTATGTATGATATGAAACGAAATTGGAAATTCAAAGACGTTTCAATTATACCAGTCATCATAGGAGCAACTGGGCTTATGAAAAAAACTTTAAAAAGTACATAGCAAGCATACCCGGTGAACCAAGTGCAAGTGAAATACAAACGATTGCACTGAAAGGGACGGCTAGAATCCTTAAAAGATCTCTTGGTTGGACTCACTAAAATAGGGGTAAATGTCAGACATCTGGTTGGATGTCCCATCCCCTAGAAGAAAAAGTTTAAGAAAAAGAGAGAAAGAGGAGAAGGAAGCAACCTTGGTGCAAGTTAGTGTCCCGAATGATGCTGGGTTAAACAGAGCTGAGAGGGAAAAGATTATCAAATACCAGGGTCTTATGTATGACATGAAAAGAAACTGGAACCTTAAGAAGATCTCTATCATTCCAGTAATTATAGGAGCAACCGGACTTATGAAAAAGAATTTTACAAACTATCTTACTAATATACCAGGTAAACCAAGTGCAAAGGAGATTCAAACAATTGCACTTAAAGGGGCGGTTAGAATCTTAAAAAGATCTCTCGGTTGGAGTGTCTAAAATAGCAGGTGTATGTTTGGCATCTGGTAGGATGCCCCATCCCTGGCTTAAACAAAATGATAAGAAAAATGAAACAGAGAGAGAAAAATGTGATGCTGGGTACAATCTCAGTAGAGGCAGCAATAAAGATTAAAGTAAAAGAGTGAATCATTTTTTACAAGGTGGTCGCCACTTATCAAGGCCCGGAAGCCACTCTGGGATAAAGGTTATTGCGTGTACAGTACGTTACTGTTCAGATTTGATAAAGTGTCTACTTAGGGGCGGTTCATCAGGAATTTTTTATGTTGGACTTGAAGACATCCATGTTCTAGTCAGAGTAGAAACAGGCAGATGGGACAGAGTTCAACAGGCGTGCACTTCTAAGAAAGAAGCTTTGTTCATGGAATCTACGTTTTGGTTTTGGCACAGATGAAGAGTGGGGAAATTTTTGACAGTGCTTCCAGCTATACGGGTGTTTACTTTTTATGGAGGATCTAAAACTCTATGCAGAGAGAGAAAAACACCTTGTCTCCCTGATCGAAATTGTGGAAACGTTTTCAGAGATATCTGCATGGAGTTTGGATTTGTCAAATGTGCTAAATGCCTAATAAGAAAGGGGAAAAACAACATCCAAACATCTCGCATCAATGACAGCCTCAGTGAAGATTTGAAAGAGGATTCCACATACAAATACCTCGGCATTGAGGAAAACATAAATGTGGAACATAAAAAATGAGACGCAGGGAAGAACAGGAATATGCAGTACATCTGAAAATGATCATCAAATCTGAACTTGCCCCTAAAAACAAAATTATGGGTATAAACCAGCTTGCAATACCTGTGATCACGTAGGGTTTCGGTATTATAGACTGGCCTCAATATAACATAAACGGACTCGATACCAAGACCAAGAAACAACTATCCCTACATAAGGTAACATACCGAAACCAGTGCATGTACAGGATATACCTTCCTAGAGGAGCTCAACCAGGAGTACATAGACAAGGATGCTTCACTCCAATGGCTCAAGAGTGTGAAACTTCCATTTGATGAGGAAAGACTTATTGTAGCCGGGCAAGGTCAGGGCTTACTCATAAATGGATTAAAAAAATTGCCGGCCTAAAAACAAATGGCCAGTGCACGTTTTGCTACTTAGCAATTGAATGCGTAAGCCATCTAATGTCTGCATGCCCAATCTTATTGGCAGATGGCCATTATACTACTCGTCACAACAAAGAATGCAAGAAAAGAAACTGGAATCTTAGAGAGATATTAATCATACCAATTATAATAGGTGGCACTGGGCTTATGAAGAAGAGCCTGGAGTCCTACCTTACTAATATTCCTGGTGAACTAAGTGCAAAAGAGATCCAGAAAATTGCCTTTAAGGGAACAACGAGGATAATAAAAAGAGCTCTGTTAGTTTCCGTAAAAAGCAGGGCAATTTTGACAGCTATTTTGGCTGCTCCATAACCCAGCGTTACAATCTTCAAAGAACCATTTTTTTTTAATTGTGATAAGCCGCATACTTTTGAAGTGTGTAAATATTGCTTTTCTCAAAAATCAGATTTAGTAGAACATATGAGAACTCACACTGGAATGGTGCACCTTCCCCAAGGGATGTTACCTCAAGTAATAGCACGAAGCTGGATACTCCACCAGACTAGATAAATTCTTGTCTTCGAATCCAGTAAGACCAGGAGACCAAACTTAAAATTATACAACAACGTATAAAAATGGTTAGTAGGGGAGAGTAAAATTCTGTTCTCAATTTCTTTACTAACTCAGTGTTTGAGAGATAAACAACTTAAATGGAACGTTCGAATATCTATGTATCTCATATAGACTTTAAGTGTTAGCCCCAGGTTGTGGGCCCCTTGATTTCTGAGAACTTCGACGTAAGTAAAATAAAACAAAAAAAGAGAAAAGCCACATTCTTGTTAAGTATGTGAGTATTCTTGTTCTCGTAAATCTATGCTTTTGACTCATATGAGAACTCATTGAGGAAAAGCCGCATATTTGTGAAGTGTTTGAATATTCATGTTCTAAAAATCACATTAAGTCGGAGATATGAAAACTCAAATTGGGGCAAACCAGAAAAGAGCTCTTTCAATGGCAGCGACATTAAAAAAAAGATAAAACCCACATTCTTGTAAAGTGTGTGAATATTCTTGTTCTGAAACATCAACGATAGTTATGCATCTGAGAACTCACACTGAGGAAAACCACATTCTTTTGAAGTGTGTGGATATCCTTGTTCTAAAACAACATTGATCACACATATGAGAACTCACACTGGGGAAAACCACATTCTTTTGAAGTGTGTGGATATCCTTGTTCTAAAACAACATTGATCACACACATGAGAACTCACACTGAGGAAAACCACATTCTTTTGAAGTGTGTGGATATCCTTGTTCTAAAACAACATTGATCACACACATGAGAACTCACACTGAGGAAAACCACATTCTTTTGAAGTGTGTGGATATCCTTGTTCTAAAACAACATGGATCACACATATGAGAACTCACACTGAGGAAAACCACATTCTTTTGAAGTGTGTGGATATCCTTGTTCTAAAACAACATGGATCACACATATGAGAACTCACACTGGGGAAAACCACATTCTTTTGAAGTGTGTGGATATCCTTGTTCTAAAACAACATGGATCACACATATGAGAACTCACACTGAGGAAAATCACATTCTTTTGAAGTGTGTGGATATCCTTGTTCTAAAACAACATGGATCACACATATGAGAACTCACACTGGGGAAAACCACATTCTTTTGAAGTGTGTGGATATCCTTGTTCTAAAACAACATGGATCACACATATGAGAACTCACACTGGGGAAAACCACATTCTTTTGAAGTGTGTGGATATCCTTGTTCTAAAACAACATGGATCACACATATGAGAACTCACACTGAGGAAAACCACATTCTTTTGAAGTGTGTGGATATCTTTGTTCTAAAACAACATGGATCCCACACATGAGAACTCACACTGGGGAAATCCACATTCTTTTGAAGTGTGTGGATATCCTTGTTCTAAAACAACATTGATCACACACATGAGAACTCACACTGGGGAAAACCACATTCTTTTGAAGTGTGTGGATATCCTTGTTCTAAAACAACATGGATCACACACATGAGAACTCACACTGAGGAAAACCACATTCTTTTGAAGTGTGTGGATATCCTTGTTCTAAAACAACATGGATCACACACATGAGAACTCACACTGAGGAAAACCACATTCTTTTGAAGTGTGTGGATATCCTTGTTCTAAAACAACATGGATCACACACATGAGAACTCACACTGAGGAAAACCACATTCTTTTGAAGTGTGTGGATATCCTTGTTCTAAAACAACATTGATCACACACATGAGAACTCACACTGGGGAAAACCACATTCTTTTGAAGTGTGTGGATATCCTTGTTCTAAAACAACATGGATCACACACATGAGAACTTACACTGGGGAAAACCACATTCTTTTGAAGTGTGTGGATATCCTTGTTCTAAAACAACATGGATCACACACATGAGAACTCACACTGAGGAAAACCACATTCTTTTGAAGTGTGTGGATATCCTTGTTCTAAAACAACATGGATCACACACATGAGAACTCACACTGAGGAAAACCACATTCTTTTGAAGTGTGTGGATATCCTTGTTCTAAAACAACATTGATCACACACATGAGAACTCACACTGGGGAAAACCACATTCTTTTGAAGTGTGTGGATATCCTTGTTCTAAAACAACATTGATCACACACATGAGAACTCACACTGAGGAAAACCGCATTCTTTTGAAGTGTGTGGATATCCTTGTTCTAAAACAACATTGATCACACACATGAGAACTCACACTGAGGAAAACCACATTCTTTTGAAGTGTGTGGATATCCTTGTTCTAAAACAACATTGATCACACACATGAGAACTCACACTGGGGAAAACCACATTCTTTTGAAGTGTGTGGATATCCTTGTTCTAAAACAACATTGATCACACACATGAGAACTCACACTGGGGAAAACCACATTCTTTTGAAGTGTGTGGATATCCTTGTTCTAAAACAACATTGATCACACATATGAGAACTCACACTGGGGAAAACCACATTCTTTTGAAGTGTGTGGATATCCTTGTTCTAATACAACATGGATCACACATATGAGAACTCACACTGGGGAAAACCACATTCCTTTGAAGTGTGTGGATATCCTTGTTCTAAAACAACATTGACTTCACACATATGAGACCTCACACTGGGGAAAAGCTACATTCTAATTATGTGTGTCGATATTCTCGTTCTGAAAAATCCAAGTTAGGTACGCATATATGTACTTACATTTAGTGACACATATGAGCACTTACATTGGAGATGAAAATAACCAAATATTTCGGACACCGTTGTCTTACAAATCAGACAGAATCAGCCAATATCTCTGCTACAGTAATTGCTCCAAAATGCCAAAAAATATATCATGAACTTTCATTGCAAGCATCTCAATTGGTCGTTCTGGTCCCCCACCACCCTGCCATGGCCAGGCGATTATTTGTCGCACACGGAGGCATACACAGGAAAAGGAGAAACACAGTGCACTTCCTATTCCCTCGACCTCTTTTGCTCCGGACAGCCATGGGATGAGCACATTTTCTGCTTCACTGTAAACGACGGGGACACACCTTCTCCACCAACACTAGTTAGGACTATCTACGTAGTTCAGTGTAATAATTTTTCAAGTTTAAGTTATAATTGCTCTTGATAATTTTTGTAAAACTTTGTAAAATATTGCAACATATTTGTGTATAGAAATAAAAAAGTAAATATTTCTCAATAAAAAAGTAAGGATTTCTCATATATATTACAATTGTGTCGTGTCGTGTTATGTCTGCCTTAAATGTTGAGATGGTGCGACAGTTTCAAGACGATACCAGCCAAGGAAAATAGCCATCAGACGAGAGCGAAGACATAATCTTGAGTGAAGGAGCCCAGGTATTTTTTTAATCTTTACCCTGACAAAAGACGTCGAACCGACAGAACTTCACACTCCTATCATATTGATTGGTCATCATGTTACAATCTATTGTTTCCAGGACATTTAATATAACATATTTGTGTATAGAGATAAAAAAAGTATTTCTCATATATTACAATTGTATCATTACGTGTTATAGAAATAAAAAAGTAAATATTTCTCAATAAAAAAGTAAGGATTTCTCATATATATTACAATTGTGTCGTGTCATGTTATGCCTGCCTTAAATATTGAGATGGTGCGACAGCATCAACATTCCTATCATATTAGCTGGTCATCATGTTACAAGCTACCATTTCCAGGACATTAATATTGGCCGGCCGATAGTGTTATACTATCACTATACAATCTTTACAGCTATGTACACCCTCTCCACCACCACTAGTTAGGACTATCTACGTAGCTCAGTGTAATAATTTTTAAAGTTTAAGTTATAATTGCTCTTGATCCTTTTTTTATAAAACTTTGTAAAATATTGTAACATATTTGTGAAATAATATATTAATAATAAAATATTTGTGTATAGAAATAAAAAAGAGTAAGTATTTTTAATATATATTACAATTGTGTCGTGTTATGTTTGCCTTAAATATTGAGATGGTGCGACAGCATCAAGACGATACCAGCAAAGGAAAATAGCCACCAGACGAGAGCGAAGACATAATCTTGAGTGAAGGAGCCCAGGTAGTCTTTTAATCTTCACCCTGTCAAAAGACGTCGAACCAACAGAACTTCATACTCCTATGGGATGAGCACATATTTTCTGCCTCTCCACCAACACTAGTTAGGACTATCTACGTAGTTCAGTGTAATAATTTTTAAAGTTTAAGTTATTATTGCTCTTGATACTTTTTGTAAAACTTTGTAAAATATTGCAACATATTTGTGTATAGAAATAAAAAAGTAAATATTTCTCAATAAAAAAGTTAGGATTTCTCATATATATTACAATTGTGTCGTGTCGTGTTATGTCTGCCTTAAATATCGATATGGTGCGACAGCTTCAAGACGATACCAGCCAAGGAAAAGACCCACCAGACGAGAGCGAAGACATGATCTTGAGTGGAGGAGCCCAGGTAGTTTTTTAATCTTTACCCTGATAATGACGTCGAACCGACAGAACTTCATACTCCTATCAAATTGACTGGCCATCATGTTACAATCTACTGTTTCCAGGACATTTAATATAACGTGTAGGTCGTTCATGCCATTTAATATAACGTGTAGGTCGTTCATGTCATTTAATATAACGTGTAGGTCGTTCATGCCATTTAATATAACGTGTAGGTCGTTCATGCCATTTAATATAACGTGTAGGTCGTTCATGTCATTTAATATAACGTGTAGGTCGTTCATGCCATTTAATATAACGTGTAGGTCGTTCATGCCATTTAATATAACGTGTAGGTCGTTCATGCTTATAGTGTTATACTATGACTATGCGATCTTTACTGCGATGTACCTATATATTGGGTGATCCGCATATGTACCTATATATTGGGTGATCCGCATATGTACCTATATATTGGGTGAGCCGCATATGTACCTATATATTGGGTGAGCCGCATATGTACCTATATATTGGGTGAGCCGCATATGTACCTATATATTGGGTGATCCGCATATGTACCTATATATTGGGTGATCCGCATAGCTATGTAGATATCCGAATCGGGCAAGTACTTGTATGAATTGGTTTGTGGGTCCAGTGAAAATAATTTTTATATCCTTTTCTGCAAATCCTCTGAGGAGATGGTAGACATCGAAACCCTATAGGTTAAAGAGATTAATTTTCTAAAGTATTCTTTGGCTTGCTTAGAATAATAAAAAATCTTTGATATGAAACTCAACCACTTCATTTTAATAATAATTTTTTTTGAAATTCATTGAATCACAATTTTTCTTTATTTGCTCTATCTTGCATTTCTTAAATATTACCGCCAGTAATATTTTGTAAATCTCATAATCACAGTTTTCCATACCAACTGATTGTTAAATAAAAAAACTATTCTGAAGTATGTATATATATATATATATATATATATATATATATATATATATATATATATATATATATATATATGGAATTGATGTGTAGTTTGCTTGAAGCATTGTGTGGGATATATACCTATAAAATAGAGAATTGAAGGCTATCACAATGCGAGGAATGAGAAATAGGCGTTGCTGTTGGAAGAAGACAAAGACAATTGGCAATCAAAAATCAATAAGTACATACATATATGTCTATATATACATATATTTATTCAGTTGTATTAAATACAAATGTCTTCCTTGTTATGTCTGCGACAATATCCATTATTAATTTCGGAAATAAATCCCTTTTCAAATGGTAGACGTAACAGATCGATTCAAAGCATGCTAGATGATGGAGCGGAAATTGGATGGCTGTATGGAGCCTCGGAGCAGATGAAAGGAGGGGGTTTAACATAATTTTTGTTCCTCTTTCTTTATAAAATTTCTTTTGTATATATATTTTATTTATTTATGTTTTTTAGTTTATATATTGCTGCTTTAGCGTAAGTTTTTTTAATTTTGTATATTCTATTTATTTTCTTGCCTTTATTATTTTTCTGCTGCTCTGTATTATTCATTTATTTGTTTAATTTGTTAACATCCTAGCATATTCAGTGGGATGACTTGGTGTATCTAGGTAACGTAAATCGCTAGTAGGCTTGTACTGGTTAGATTTTGGAGGAGAGAAGTGAAAGGGCGATGTGAGAGAGGAGGGGAGAGGGTGTGGGGTGCGACTGTTGGGGGTGTAGGTTATGGGTGTGGTTGTCAGGAATATAAAGATAGCTGGGAAGAGGGGCGCTGGATTGACATTCCTTGGGAAATGTTAATTTATTTATTTTAATAAAACTATAAGTGGTTATAGATTGGGCATATTTTTCTATTTAATTCTTTATTATTAGTTGTTTATTAATTTATTTGTGTTTGTTGTTAGTGTTTATTTGGGTTTAAATAGGTGGGTTAGCTTAAATCAAACTTTTTTTAAAAATTGATTTATGTTATTTCAGCTATTTTTATTATTATTTACATATTGCTGTTACTTATTTAATTTCTTTTATTTATTATTTTTCATATATAATTTATATGGTCGGGAGCTAGTGGTAAGGTCCTGTTTGGACTGTGATTTAGTGTAGTGGCGGTGTGCAGTGGTGTACCTGTTCTAATAGGTTAAGTTTGCAATGGTAAGTCTTTGGTTGGAGCCGATGGTAAGTTATATAATGAATGATGATCCGAGCTCCAGTCTGTTCTTGAGTTTTACCCGTAATTTTAGTATTAGTAATGATTCCTTTGTGCGAAGATTCCCAATATTGCATTCTGTAGTTAAAATATCGACATTAATAGATATATTAGTGTTTCTGCAGGTGTTGAGGTGTTTGTGGAATGACGATGCTTGTGTCTGTGTGGGTTCCTTGACTTATGAGTAGGGGTCTTGTGCTGCCACGTGGAATTTTCAGAGCATTCTAGTTTGTAGACTACATGTGTGCGGTGGCATATGGTTGCGGGGTATACTGGGTAATTTGTCAGAGAGCATGGTGGTGGGTCCTTGTGCTTGCGTTTAGAAACCTGCTGTCTAAGGGATGGTCCGGAGTGGGCTAGTTGCATATTGATACCCTCCCTTCTGATGGCCCTGCGGATAGCCGTTGTTATCTTGTCGCTGAGGTGGGGCATTTTAAGGAAGCAGATATTGGTGGTGAAGCTTCTTACACGTTTTCTTGTGTTCTTGAGGTGTTTAATGACGGTGCTGGAGTATTCGTTTGTCTCTCTGCACTTGTTTTGGACGCGGATGATCTCATTCCTTGCATATCCGATAATGGCCTTACAAGGGAGGGCCGACTTGTAGTGTACAAATATACTTCGGTTGGTTACTTTTCGGTAGAATTTAGTCGTGACGGTCCCCTCGTCTGATATTTTGAGGTTGAAATCCAGGAGTGATAGGGAACCGTCATCGATGAGGTGTTCGATGGTGTATTCTATGTGTGGGTCGGTATCGAAGAATATTGTGTAGATGTTCTCAGCATCGGCCCGTGATGATGTGAGGATAAGGACATCATCGACATATCTCGAGAGAAATATGATCGAGTTGCAGGTGTTGAGGGCTCAGCGTTATAGTCTGTCCATGTAATAAATGGCCAGTATTCCTGGGAGACTTGAACCCATGGGCAGTCCTGTAATTTGTCTGTATGTTTGTCGTTGGTATGTGTTGCCTACTATTATAAGTAAGAGTTTGTGGATGTCTGAGGGAGTGAGGCCGAAACAGTGTAAGTTGCAGCAGATGTGGTCGGGGATTAGATCTACTGCTGGGTGTGCAGGTACTCTGGTGTAGAGGGCAACTACATCGAGGCTAAAGGCGTATTTACCTTGTTTTAGTTGTTGTGGTTGGAGGATGTTTAGATGGTGGAATACTTCATCGGAACTGCTGACGTGTCCGGAAAAGGAGGAGAGTAGAGGTTTAAGTAGTTGAGAGAATAGCCAAGAGACCTTATATAAGGCCCCTTCAATGCTTGAAACTATTGGTCTAATTTGTGGGGTTGCTGATTTTTTGTGTGCTTTGATGAGGTGGTAAAAAGGAGGGAGTCTGCTATTTTTAGTAGTGAAGTTATGTTTGTATTTGTTGGGGAGCTTTCTAATTCTACATATGTCAGCCCATGCGGTGTTGATGTTGTTTCGATATGTGTAGATATAATGTCCGTAGTTGGGGTGTATAAGGTATCGTTGCTTAGGTGTGTGAGTGTAAGGTGGTCGTATATGTCCTGAGGTATGACGCAGAACTCCTTTCCTTTGCGCTTGAGGCTCTTAAGTGAGCAGCATTGTTTTGTATAATGTTTGCTTGTTCGTGTTTTATGATGTCGAATATCTTTCGTTTTAATCTTGCAAGCTTAGTGTCTAGTTCTTGGTCTTTGAGTGGAGGATGCAGTGGGTGGTCTAGTTGGTATATGGGGAAGTTATCGGTGGTGCGCGGTGTTTCAGTGTTGTTTTGTTTATGCATTTCAGCCATTTTAGGTGGTAAGCCGCTCTGCAGTAGTGTGTTTCTACGTTGAACGGGGTGTTGTTGTTTACTGTTTGAGTAATGATGAATTTGGGTCCAAGGATAAGAAGGTCTTTTTCTTCGTGTGAGGGAATTCGTGAGGTATGTGACTTGGGTGCGCGTTGCTTGTGGTGTGTGGGTACTGAGGCTGGTGTCTTCCTGTCTGGGAGTGTGTGCGGGTTTGTATTTGTGTAGTGTTACATTTTTAGTAAAAAATGTAATTAATTATCTTTTATATGTTGTTCGACATCGAGAGAGAATAGGAATTTGTCTTTTTATTTTCATCAATTTTGTTGTCGTCTGCGCTCACTCAAAAATAATCACGAGAGAGGATGTGAAGGGATATATAGGGAGTGGACAAAAGAAGGAAAGAAAGAGAATAGCTAACGAGCGCTGACAGTAGAGGAGAAAGAAAGAAAAAAAAAGAAACCAGCTAGCGAATGCTGGCAGGCTGTATAGAGACGGGAGGTGAAAAATATATATGGAGAGAGGGGGCGTTTTAACCTGTGTGCTTACGAAAGAAAAAACACAGAGTCTGCCCCTCGCTACCGAGCGAAGCAGTCGTCAATGAGGACACTACGAACAGTTGTAATATTAGCAGTAATATAGCATAGCGGTTGATAAAGTCGAGGATGGCGCGCTTAATAAACATTGGAAAGGAGTAAACTTGATGTATTTGAAATAAGTTTTTGCAAAAGGAAGCCGGATGAGACGGAAAAGAATTCGATGAATATTGAAAAGGCGTCTGCTTACGATATTTTGGAGCCAGTTTTTCGGAAGGAAATCGGATAAGAAGAAGAAAGAAGTAAAGATATTAAGACAGTGAGTGAAACAAAATCTCTCTCTCTCTCTCCCTTACTCTCTTTTTGTTATGAACTGAGCAGACGACAATGACCAGTACGAAAATTAATTTGGTCTGCCATATATTTAACTTGAACAGTCTCTCTCGATAAAGACAATTTATTTTCTTTCACGCATTACATTTTAAACTATCAAAACAATTGCATTTTTTTTTACATATTAGACTTTTATTCATAATTCCCTTTTGTTTGTTATTTCGGTTGTGTTTTTCTGTCTTCTGTTTTATCTTTGTCTCTGAAGAATTTGGATAATCCCTTCCCGTATTTATTTTTTTTTAATCCCAGGGATTTTTTTTTAAATTATTGTTGCGATCCTATCTCTACAGTTCCTAGTGGAGATAGCCTAGTCGTAACACTGGCAAATATACCCGATGACAAAACTACCTGGCAATATACCCGGTGACTGGAAATTAGAAAACTACCTGGCAATATACCCGGTGGCTGGAAATTAGAAAACTACCTGGCAAATATACCTGGTGACAAGAAATTGGAAAACTAACTTGCAAATATACCCGGTGACAAGAAATAAAATGAAATATTATTTCCCGTTAAAATATTAAAATCATTTTCATGCCAATGTAAATGTATGATACGCATTCGCAAACACATTTTATTATTTCAAAACAACATAATCTAGTGGTAATAAGTCACATTAACCTAAATCGAAAATATCTATGACAGACTGTATGGAAAATACTATGAACGAATAAAAAAAAAACTGTCCATTGACTTCCTCGACCGAACCACCGCTATTGACTATGAGGTCTAAACAACAGATCCAATCTATAGTAATATATTCCTTGATGCTTAAATCCAAATACCCATTGGCAGCGCAGCAACAGCCATGGTTGGCTAGACGAAGAGGATCTGGACTAAACAAGTGAAAGTTGGATGAAAAGGATCTGAAATAGTACGATAATGTACTAAATAGTACTAAACAAGTGAAAGGGCTTACATACCCAGTGTAAAGTTTCATTTTTGCGTTTAAAATTTTTACTTTCGTTTTCAGTATATATTGAATATTGTCATCTACCCTTGCAATTGATGCTTAAACTCTTTCTAATTGTCTACCAACTCATCGAAAGTTTGAGACATTTTTGCATTTAAAATTTTTACTTTCGTTTTCAGTATATATTGAATATAATGACTGTACAGATGGCAAATAAAATATTATCCGCATGAAACTGTTTTCTTTATTTATACAAACTTGAAAGTTATTGATAAACAAACATTTCTATGAGATTATAATTTTTCTCAAAATAAACAGAGTTCATAGTTGATTTACTGTGAGAATTTGAAATTGTTAAACTCGTGTGTGGATGACGTTTTACCGTTATTTATTTATTTTTTTAATTTTTTTTTTTTTTGATTTGTTGTATTATGTTTATACGCTAGTCTCATCATAGCTCGCTGCTGCGTTTATACAATATGCTGTCTCTCGGTGGAAGGTAATTTTTCGTTTTCAGACTTAAAAGTTTAAAAAACAATTTGAGTCCGAACTGTAAGTGAACCTCATGCAACTGTCAATAAAATAACTGATGTGTGATTTTATGAGATTGTTTATACGCTAGTCTCATCATAGCTCGCTGAAAGAGCGCTTGGGTTTATAAAATATGCTGTCTCTCGTTGGAAGGTAATTTTTCGTTTTCAGACTTAAAAATTAAAAAAACCAATTTGAGTCTGAACTTTAGGTGAACCTCATGCAACTGTCAATAAAATAACTGATCTGTGATTTTATGAGATTCACGCTTAAACAAGATTGATTACGATTCCAAGATATTTGTGTAGTTTTATGTTTCTTTTATTGATAGAATATGATGGTAGAATATATGGCTGCACTCAAATTATCCGTACAATACACCACGTGAAAAAGATTACAAGACAGTCTTTTCAGTAAACCGGTGTGTATAGTAGTTCCTCCTGTAAGATTTTCCTGCTGAAATCTAATATATCCTACAAAAAATTATTGTCATCCCAGTTTTACAGTTTAACGAAATATTATTTTCTTTTACATGTGGGTTTATTAAGTCAACAGAGTTGTGTGAGTATCAATTATGTCTGTATCGGCCAGGAAGTCTCTTCCAAATCTTGTGATGGAATGGTTGTCTGCTGCTCTTGCAGGTGACTGACAGGCATGATTCTCTTTTTAATCATAAAGTTGTCTTCATTTTCAAAAGATGACGATTTTTCACAGAGTTTGTATCGGTTACACCACTTGTCATAACGTTTTTATTTTGTTTTCTTGACAAAAATCATTCTCGCTATTCCCCCCCCTCTCGTTACATTCTTACATAAAAAAATTATCAGACAGGATTTTCTGTTGTGTTTGTATTTCTCTGCGTAACCTGTGAATAACTCCTGAGAGCTCTATGAATCAACGAATGAATGAAACCAGGCTTTCGTTATTTGGGTAGAAAACTTTCACAAAAGTTTTTCATGTAAATGATAGCGACAGTCAAAGGAATGATCAAATCTCAGTTTGAAATTCTCATTCAAAGTAAAACGTATTAACGTGTCATACCGAATACCATGTAAACGGAGACAATTTTTATTCAAATAATTAAAACGTAAAAGAATGAATCAATTAAGAGTCTAGATGTTAATGAAATATTTTACCATTTAAGATAAAACAAACTGAATGCAAATACTAAAAAATTGAATTTCATTTTTTATTTGCAGATATTCATGGTTGAACAATTTTGCTGAAGTTGAACTGATCATTATTTTTATAAACATTAACTGCTCAACAGATGTATTTGAACTGATCATTTTTTATGAGCATTTACGTATTTCAACTGATCCTTATTTTTCTAAACATTTACTGGTGAAAAGACGTATTTGAACTGATCATTATTTTTCTAAACATTTACTGGTGAAAAACGTATTTGAACTGATCATTATTTTTATAAACATTTACTGGTGAAAAGATGCATTGGAACTGATCATTATTTTTAGAGGCATTTACTGGTGAAAAGATGTATTTGAACTGATCATTATTTTCTAAACGTTTACTGGTGAAAAGATGTATTTGAACTGATCATTATTTTTCTAAACATTTACTGATGAAAAGATGTATTTGAACTGAATGTGTGCATATTCTTGTTCTAAAAAGTCAGATTTAGTGAAACATATGAGATCTCACAGTGGTGAAAAGCCATATTCTTGTAAAATATGTGATTATTCTTGTTCTCACAAGTCAGATTTAGTGAAACATATGAGAACTCACAGGGGTGAAAAGCCATATTCTTGTAAAATATGTGATTATTCTTTTACTCAAGAGTCAAATTTAGTTGCACATATCAGAACTCACAGTGGTGAAAAGCCATATTCTTGTAAAACATGTGATTATTCTTGTTCTCACAAGTCAACTTTGCTGACACATATGAGAACTCACACTGGTGAAAAACCATATTCTTGTCAAATGTGTGATTATTCTTTTACTCCAAAAACAATTTTAGTGCAACATATGAGAACTCACAGTGGTGAAAAGCCATATTCTTGTATAATATGTGATTATTCTTGTGCTGAAAAATCAAATTTAGTGAAACATATCAGAAATACACAGTGGTGAAAAACCATATTCTTGTAAAATATGTGATTATATTTGTTCTAAAAAGTCACATTTAGTGAGACATATGAGAACTCACACTGGTGAAAAGCCATATTCTTGTAAAATATGTGATTATTCTTGTGCTGAAAAATCAAAGTTAGTGCAACATATGAGAACTCACAGTGGGGAAAAGCCATATTCTTGTAAAATATGTGATTTTTCTTGTTCTACTAAATCAAATGTAATGAAACATATGAGAACTCACAGTGGTGAAAAGCCATATTCTTGTAAAATATGTGATTATTCTTTTACTCGAAAGTCACATTTAGTGCTGCATATGAGAACTCACAGTGGTGAAAAGCAATATTCTTGTAAGATATGTGATTATTGTTTTACTCGAAAGTCAAGTTTAGTGAGACATATAAGAACTCACAGTGGTGAAAGGCCATATTATTGTAAAATATGTGATTATTCTTTTGCTCGAAAGTCACATCTAGTGAGACATATGAGAACTCACAGTGGTTAAAAGCGACTGGCTCAAAAGAGGATCCCTCCATTACGACCAAGAGAGGTTGAGACTGGCTCAAAAGAGGATTACTTCCATTACGACCAAGAGAGGTTGATATTGGCTGCACAAGACCAGGGCCTCATGACAAACGCCTTCAAAAAGATGTGTGGTCTAAGCAACAATAATAAATGCAGGTTCTGTAGCACTGAGGTTGAGAGTGTGGGCCACCTTATTTCTGGTTGCAAAGTCCTACTTGGAGACGGTTATTATACAGATCGCCATAATGGAGTTTGCAAATATCTTCACTGGAAGATATGTAAGAAACTCAACATTCAGTGTAGTAAAAACTCCTGGGAACATATACCCGAACGAACAGTTGAGAATGACAACTACACTATTCACTATGACTACATAATCCCTACTGCTACATATCTTGAAAACACAGCTGTTAAACCAGATATAGTGATTTCGGACAGAGCAAACAAAAAAGCGACCGTAATAGAGGTCAGTGTACCCAATGATACAGGGCTTAACAGAGTTGAGAGGGAAAAGATAACAAAGTATCAAGGACTTATGTATGATATGAAACGAAATTGGAAATTAAAAGACGTTTCAATTATACCAGTCATCATAGGAGCAACTGGGCTTATGAAAAAGAACTTTAAAAAGTACATAGCAAGCATACCCGGTGAACCAAGTGCAAGTGAAATACAAACGATTGCACTGAAACGGACGGCTAGAATCCTGAAAAGATCTCTTGGTTGGACTCACTAAAATAGGGGTAAATGTCAGACATCTGGTTGGATGTCCCATCCCCTAGAAGAAAAAGTTTAAGAAAAATGAAAAAAAAAGTGAAAAGCCATATTCTTGTAAAATATGTGATTATTTTTGTTCTTAAAAGTCAAGTTTAATTCAACATATGAGAACTCACAGTGGTGAAAAACCATATTCTTGTAAAATATGTGATTATTCTTGTTCTCAAAAGTCAAGTTTAGTGAGACATATGAGAACTCACAGTGGTGAAAAGCCATAGTCTTGTAAAATATTTGATTATTCTTGTTCTCAAAAGTCACATTTAGTGAGACATATGAGAACTCACAGTGGTGAAAAGCCATATTCTTGTAAAATATGTGATGATTCTTGTTCTCAAAAGTCACATTTAGTGAGACATATGAGAACTCACAGTGGTGAAATGCCATATTCCTGTAAAATATGTGATTATTCTTGTTATAATAAATCACATTTAATGACACATATGATAACTCACAGTGGGGAAAAGAAATAGTCTTGTATATCGTGAATATTCTATTTCTAAAAACTCAACCTTAGTGAGACATATGAGGACTTGCACTTCTACAAGTTGATCAAATCAAAAATAATTTTACGACATAAAGAATAAGGAAAACTTTCCCCAAAATAATTGAAATAAGATCCAAAGCAGATTTCATGCACTCTACAATAAAACAACTAAGAATAACACCATGGAAAACTGGATAAATAAATTGAAAAAACATAAAAAACTTTTTCCACAAATTGATTCAGCATTAAATTTAATTAAATAATTGCATAAAAAATAACCAATTTAAACCCAGCACTTTGTTATCTAAGGGATTTTTTCAGAAAAAAACATTAAGTTTACACATTCTAAAACATATAAGTTTAACATGTTTAAAAATGTATTAGTTTAACATATCCAAAAACATTAGTTTAACTCATCCAAAAAATATTAGTTTAACATATGGAAACATATTAGCTTAACATATTCAGCAGATATTAGTTTAACGTATCCAAAAAACATATTAGTTTAACATATTAAAACATATTAGTTTAACATATTCAGCAGCTATTAGTTTAACATATCCAAATATCATATTAGTTAAACATATCCAAAAATCATATTAGTTAAACATATCCTAAAAACATATTAGTTTAACATATCCAAAAAACATATTAGTTTAACGTATCTTAAAACATATAAGTTTGACATATCCAAAAACATATTCGAAAACATTTTTTGGAATATGTTAAGGTAATGTTTTTGACATATGTTAAACTAACATGCTTTTGGAATATGTTAAACTAATATGTTTTTTGAATATGTTAAACTAATATGTTTTTTGAATATGTTAAACTAATATGTTTTTGGAATATCTTAAACTAATATGTTTTTGGAATATGTTAAACAAATATACTTTTGGAATATGATAACCTAATATGATTTTTGGATATGTTAAAGTAATATGTTTTTGAATATATAAAAACATATTAGTTTAACATATTCCAACAACATATTAGTTTAACATATTCCAACAACATATTAGTTTAACATATTCCAACAACATATTAGTTTAACATATTCCAACAACATATTAGTTTAACATATCCCAAAATCATGCTGAAAAGAAGTTCATTGCAATGATGTACGAGGAACACATAAAACCTTCATTTCCGAAATTTGTTAAAATATATAAAAACCAATATTTTTTAAGTTATAGATATTTTTAGTAAAATCAACTTTCTTAATAAAGGATAATCTTAAAATACTTCCATACAAGAATACACTTCATCCGTACATACACTCCGTTAATAAGATTATGTAAGAAGACAGTCAAACAAATAATATCATAAAAATGTCTGCTGCGAACCAAAGCAAAACAGTCGGCAAAAAACACTAATAATTTCTACTGCAGAAGACTGTCCATGTATGCAAACCTACGCCAATAATTTCTATAACAAAACGGGACCTATATCTTATATATGGTAAACTATATCACCACCAACACCAATAATTCTGTCCAATAAAACTGAACATACATGACGCAACCAACACAAAAAATGTCAAGATGTAAAATACTGGACCGTGAAAATCAACACCAATCATTTTTATTGCAAAAAAATGGACGCATATGACAACCAACACCAATCATTTCAATTGCAAAAAATGGACGCATATGACAACCAACACCAAATATTTCTATTGCAAAAAACTGGACGCATATTATAAGCAACACCAATAATTTCAAAATGCAAAAAAACTGGACGAATATTATAAGCAACACCAATAATTTCAAGATGCAAAAAACTGAACGCATATGACAAGGAACACCAATAATTTCAAGATGCAAAAAACTGGACGCATATGATAAGCAACACCAATAATTTAAAGATGCAAAAAAATCAATTTCTTTTTTTTATATATTTTTTATTCCCAATTTTTAATAAGATGTTCAACTGTTTCTTTTCTTTAATTAATTAACAGACATGAAATAAAATGATTTCTTTAAATATATTTGTGTTCATTTATTCATTCAAGATTGAAAATAACATATAAATAAACATTACATTTGAAAATGCAGTATAGAAATGATTATTAAAATTTCTCAGTTGTATCTTTGTTAAACATGAACACGTTTATGACACGTGTAAAATGTGCAGATGTAAACTTTCTAAACCCAATAATTTCAAGATGCAAAAAACTGGACGTATATGACAACCAACACCAATAATTTCTATTGCAAAAAAAGCTGGACGTATATGACAAGCAACACCAATAATTTCAAGATGCAAAAATCTGGACGCATATGACAAGCAACACCAATAATTTCAAGATGCAAAAAACTGGACGCATATGACAAGCAACACCAATAATTTCGAGATGGAAAAAACTGGACGCATCTGACAAGCAACACCAAAAATTTCGAGATGCAAAAAATTTGACATATATGACAACCAACACCAATAATTTCAAGATGCAAAAAACTGGACGCATATGACAAGCAACACCAATAATTTCAAGATGAAAAAAACTGGACGTATATGACAAGCAACACCAATAATTTCAAGATGAAAAAACTGGACGCATATGACAAGCAACACCAATAATTTCAAGATGAAAAAAAACTGGACGTATATGACAAGCAACACCAATAATTTCAAGATGCAAAAAACTGGACGCATATGACAAGCAACACCAATAATTTCGAGATGCAAAAAACTGGACGCATATGACAAGCAGCACCAATAATTTCAAGATGGAAAAAATCAATTTCTTTTTTATTAGATTTTCAATTATTTCTTTACTTTAATTAATTAACGGACGGTAAAGTTAACAACTATGCATCAGAAGATTGTGTTTCGTCTAAAGCTCACAACAATTATCCAATCCTTTTTATAGGGACATGTCGAATAGTATATATTATTTCCCAAACCATTTACTAATCAAGGTTTTGGTGAGGAAATGGTACCATTTCGCCTGGTAATGTCTTATAATTTCTCTTGTTGTACGCCTCCAACAATCACAGTTAAATAAAATCCTATTCATGGACTCTTCGCTCCAAAAACATATCGAGCAGGGTTGGCTTAACGAGATAAAACACATTCAACCCTTGTACGTTTTAACAACATCTGACTCATTAAATGCTTCAAACATTTATATATTTTTCATTCCCAATTTTTAATTAGGTTTTCAACTGTTTTTTCACTTTAATTAATTAAAAGATTGGAAATAAAATTATTTCTCCGAATGTATTTGTGTTCTTTTATTCATTCAAGATTAAAATTCACAGATAAATGAACATTACTTTTCAAAATTCACTATAGAAATAATTATTAAAATTTCTCTATGTTCAATATCAAAAGTTGTCATTCACTGGAAACTAATCATTGTTTGCTGTGATTTCCGTACGGTAGGGGTCTTTTGTCTTAGAGTTTTTCACTTTCAAGATAAAGTCTAGAGATCTCCATTCATATCAGGGACTATGTAGTCAACACAGTTACGTAGCAACGGCAGGGCGGTGGAGCCGGTCCGCCCCAGGCGGCACGTTCCATAGGGAAGCATTTTGAGAGGATAAAAAGAAAAAGAAATGAAAGCTAACAAAAAATCTTAAATTTTATGGCGAAAAGCTCGTAAAACATTGGGACTCGTAGAGATATCGGAATCAGAAAAATGTGTCCCAATTTTATAAGTTGGTTGGTTGGTTGGTTGTTTTGTTTTCAGGTTATTTAATGCCGAATCTGGTGATTTTGAAGAACGATTTTTTTATATAGTATACTTGTTTTTTAAGTCGTATTCTATTTAACCCATAGTTGGGACTCTAACAGGTACTACCACTCCGGGTCAGAGTGGACCTGGGAGCAATGGCAATTAAAGGGTGGCTCCACACTCCCTAAGGCCTGCAAGCTGGGGCCCTCTCCATCGGATAAAGTTTAAGGTCATATCCAGGACCCCCAATTTTATAAGCGACACACGTCAGGGGCGGCATTTTGAGAAGTTAAAAATAGACAATAGAACAAAAAAATAAAAGCTAACAAAAATCGGATTTTTTTTTACCGAAAAAGTTGTAAAAAATCGGAACTTTTCAGGTATCAAAAGCAGAAGAATGTGTCCCTATTTTAAGAAAAGCCCATGTCAGGGGGCGGCATTTTGAGGGGGAGAAAATAGAAAAATAAATAAAAGCTAACAAAAACTTTGAAATTTTATACTGAAAAGGTTGAAAAAATTGGAACTTTTGAATCTATCGGAATCAGAAAAATGTGCACCTATTTTACGAGCGGCCCATGTCAGGGCCAGCATTTTGAGAGGGTAAAAATAGAAACTAGAAAAAATATGTAAGAGTAAATAAAAGCTAATATCTTAAATTTTATACCGAAAAGTTTTTTGAAAAATCATAACTTTTGGACGTATTGGAATCTAAAAGATTGTCCCTATTTTACGAACGGCACATAACAGGTGGCAGCATTTTGTAAGGATAAAATAGAAAATAGAAAATAAATAAAATCTAACAAAAAATATGAAATTTTATACCGAAAAGATTGTAAAAAAAACCCGAACTTTTGGAGGTATCGGAATCGGAAAAATGTGTCCCTAATTTACGATTCAAAAACGGATTAATTAATTAATTTTTTTACATGGTAGTCGCCGCTTATCAAGACCCGGAAGCCATTCAGGGAAAAGGATTATTGCGTATACAGTAATTAATAGGGTAATATCGTAGTAATCGTTAGTAATGGAGATTTGATAAAGTGTCTTACTTAAGGAACGGTTTATCAGGAATTTGTTTATGTTGGACTTGAAGACATCGAAGTTGTAGTCAGGTGTGAAACAGGCAAACGGAAGAGAGTTCCATAGGCGTGCACTTCTAGGAAAGAAGCTTTGTTCATGGAATCTACGTTTTGATTTAGGCACAGATAAAGAGTGGGGAAAATTATGTACAGTGGTTTCAGCTAGATGGAGTTTTTTCGTGAAAGATTGGCGAGGGGGCCAGAGATTGGGGCTCAGACGAGCGCTTGTCATAGGAATAACGATAAAACAAAGACAGGCTCGCAACGTCTCTTCTCTGGGAGAGAGGTTGCAGGGAAGAAAAAATGGCACTCCCCACTAAGTTACGAAGTCTATTTTTACTCTGTCAAAGCAGGATGGGCTGTTTTTAGCAGCTCTTGTCCAGATGTGGCAGCAGTATTCCATCATTGGACGTACTTGGCTTTTATATAGATAGAGAATTACATTACTTGGCTTTTATATATATATATATAGAGAGAGAGAATTGCATCAGCAGTGAGATATCTACGGGATCGGTTGAACGATCCCACCATTTTTTCAGCGAACTTGGCAACAGACTTGGTGTACGTGTTTCATTTCAGATCAGGAGTAAGGATCAATCGCAGAAGCTTGTCAAAACATGAAGCCTCCCTATGACGAAACCCATTCATGTCAATTGATGCCAGATGGGGATCAGAGCTTTGAGGATGTAAAGATAGGAGCTTGGTTTTAGATGCATTAAAAGTAACCAGTTATCTCTTCCCTCAAGTCTTGTTAAACTATCAGCCTTGTTCAGGATGGATCAAACCAGGGTGATTTCCATTGACAGCACATATTCTTTTTTGACCCTCATGATGGTATCAAGCCACCATTTGATGAGTATCTTTCTCATAACTTTAGTTCGTACTCTGGCCCTCACGGTAAGAATGTTCAAAATCCACTTGTGGACACAAGCAGCATCTATAAACAAGTGCAGGGTAGTTGACTTTTAGAGGATCGCTGATATATCCTGCGGTGGGTGGCCGTAATAAAAGGATATTCAAGAAAGGTATTCCACAAGGAAAATAAATGGATAAAGAGGTTCTGAAGTTAATAAAGAAATAGAAAAGGGTATTGAGAATATTTACAGAGAGAGCATGTTACGTTTTTTAAAGTGTTCCCGCCCAGGGAAGGCTCTCACAACCGGTGACCGGTGATAATGTTCTTTCGATAAAATGTTCCCCGGCGGTGAATTGCTCATCTCGCCATAACACCTCCCCCTAAGACAATTTCTCCCAAGAGAATTTAACTTAATATCGTTTGCTTTTTGGCTTGGGGCTCAGCCGGTTAACTTTTCTTTTCACCCTTGTACTTTTTCTCCTCAATATCGTTTGAGTGGGTGGAGTTGGTGGAGAAGCTGGAACTCTCAAATCTGGAGTAAGTTCTGTTAAGGGTTGGGGAATATTAAAAGAACCATACAAAACCTCTAGGGGCAGGTTATTTTCTTCTGCCTGTTTGTAGTCATCAGTGTGTCGAGGTCTTAGCTTAATTAGTTGCCTGCGACAGTCGAATTTATTACTTCTTACAGAATATAGCATGCGTCCGATTCTTTTCCTGATAATCCCTTCCTCCCAAAAATTTTTCCACTTCTGTAATTAAGGAAGAATATTCTGTCACCAGGTTTGTAAAACCTTGTTGGAAAATTTTCTTTTGTTGTTGTTACTCTGATTGCACTTGGTAAAATTCTGTCAAATACAGATCTGATTTTCCGTGCAAATATCAGTTCGGCTGGTAACGAACCGGTATCAGTGTTTGGGTTCGGAGTTATCCTGTACACCAATAAAAATTGTTCAAAACTCTTCTCGTCAGTGTCCATGCCTTGGTTTTTCTTCAAGGCCTTTTTGAATGTATCGACGAACCTCTCTGCTAGGCCATTTGACCTTCGGTGGTAGATTGCCACTGTTAAATCTTCAATGGCTAGAGCCTTGCAGAATTCTTCAAATTCTTTGCTGGTAAATTGGGTGCCGTTGTCGCTGACGATAGTTTTAGACACTCCTAAACGACTGAAGAGAACACTTAGTGCATGTATTGTACTCGTCGAAGTAGGGTGTATTTAAACACTTCTGGTCATTTTGTGAAACTGTCGACGACCACTAAGAAATAATGATCATTTAAAGGACCTGCATAATCGATATGTAACCGAGTCCACGGTGTATCAGTCTTTGGCCACGGTTGTATCTGCACAGGTGATGCCTTTGCTGCCAGCTGACACCCTTGACACTCTCTTACGAGTTTTTCAATGTCCTGGTCCATCCTAGGCCAATACGCATATCCACGCCTTAAAGCTTTCATTCTCGACATGCCTGGATGACCACTATGAAATTCTTTTAAAATTCTTCTCTGAAGCGTAGTCGGTATGACGACTCTGTCTGCGTACATCAAGGTTTGAGCACAAATGGAAAATGGTAACATTTTAGGGTTTTTCTTTGATTTTCCATTTAGCTGCACCAACGTTTTCATTTTCACAATATAATCATCCTTTTCTGCTGCCTTATTTATTTCGTCTAGAGTCACTGCTAACTCTCTGATTGTGTTGCACAGTAATCCGGAGAGTTCTTTTTCCTCTGTCAATGCAGCTATTACTGTGTCTTCCAAAGGTTCAGCACACTTTTGGATGAGCCTGGACAGCCCATCTGCATGTCCGAAATTTTTGGATGAAATGTACTCCATTTTAAAGTTATAATTTAGTAGAATTATGATCCATCGTTGGAGTCTGTTCGCAGTGTGTGTAGGTATGCCTTTTTTAGAGCCAAAAATAGTCAATAAGGGTTTGTGGTCGGTTTGCAAAGTAAACATCCTTCCATGAATAAATCTATGGAATTTTTTAATGGTATAAATAATTGTCAAGCTTTCTTTTTCAATTTGAGAATAGTTTCTTTCAGCCGGCAAAAGTGATCTGGATGCATGGGCTATTGGCTTTGTTGATCCATCTTCAAGTTTATGGAGAAGAACTGCTCCTACTCCGTAGTCACTTGCATCTGATGCAACAATCAATTCGTTCTGTGGATCAAAATGTGCTAGAGCTAAATCTGATAGCAGGCACTTCAAACGCATTTTGGCATTCTTTTGACCAAATCCACTTTTGTCCTTTTTTAACGAATCATTCAATGGCGCTCTCAACTTATGCATGTCTGGAATATAAATAGCATAATATTGAGCCACACCTAAAAAAGATTGTAACTGGGCAACATTATTGGGTGCTGGCATCCTCTCGATTGCTTCTGTTCTCTGACGATCCGGTCTTCTGCATTGGCTGTCGATAATTTGACCAAGATATTTTATCTGTTTTAAAAAGAATTCACATTTTTCGGCACTTAACTTGAAACCAAATTCCTCAATTCTTTGGAAAACTGCTCTGATGTGTTCCTTATGTTCCTGTACATTTTTACTTTTGACAAGGATGTCATCCAAATATGCGATTGCAACATCTAAATAAGCAAGCATCGTATCCATTATTTGCTGAAATAGTGCTGAGGCCACTTTTAATCCAAAAGGAAGTTTTTATTGTCGGAAAAGTCCTAGATGGGTATTGATACACAAATACTTAGAACATTCTTCACTGACTTTTACCTGAAGGTAAGCTTCCGATAAGTCGATTTTGGAGAAAAATCTACCTCCATTCAGCTTTGTAAAAATGTCTTCAGGAGATGGAAGTGGATAACTATGATCCATCAGACAGTTATTAAGGCCTGTAGAAAAATCGGCGCATACCGGAATCTTCCTTTTTTTTTAACATACACAGTGGGGCTCGCCCACTCAGAATAGTCAACTTTTTCGACTACACCATTCTTCTGTAGTCTTTTTAGTTCAATTTCAAAATCTTCTTTCGAAGAAAAAGGCACATTTCTTTTTGGTCTAAAAACAGGTTTCATATTCTGTTTTAATTCAAAATTTACTTCAGTTTTGGTGCACACTCCTAATCCCTCTGAAAAAACTTTGGGGAATTCACTTTTTAACACTGCCAGGAAATGGTCATTTTGTTTGGAATTTTTCTTTTCCAACGCTCTTACATTATTGCAAAATGAATTTATGCGAAGCTCCCATAAATCAAACAAAACAATCCAATCAATTCCAAAAAGGCAAGAATTTATTCCTGGAACAACTGAAAGGTTTGAAGAAAAAAGTTTTCGATCCAAGAGAAACACTGCAATTAAATTTTCCCATGAATTTTAATCACTCTCTGGAAACACCTTTTACAATTTTTTGTGTTTTTCTCAGTGTTGGACCACCAATTCTCTTCCAGGTCATTTCGTCGATAATTGATATATCGCTACCTGTGTCTAAAAGTAGCTTCACTGAGTGACCATTTATTTGTGTGTGAACGAATTTCCGTTCCCCTCCTTGTTTTATTTCTTCTTTGGACAAGTCCACATTTACTTTTGGCTTCCATTTCCGTCTTTTTTCTTGCTTAGTTCGGCAGTGGGATGCCCGGTGTCCCACTAGACCACATTTGGTACTACGTTGGTCTTTATAAGGGCAGTTTTTTCTTAAGTGCGGACCCGCACAACTCCAACATTCAAAACTTTTCCCTTTGTCTTTTGGAAATGTCTTCTGTTTTACTACCTGGACTTGGGATGTGACTTTCCCCTCTATCCTCGTATTGTCCCTTTTTTATATTTATCAATTTTTGACATTCTTCTGTCACTTTTTGCAAGTTCATTTCCGGGTCTTGCGCCATGATTGATAATATCCTTGACCTTAAATCCTTGTCCTTCGGTGCTGTCAGTCCCTGGACAAATATGTAGCACTTAAACATGTCCACTGATAAATTCTTTAATTTAAACAGTTTGCACTGGGCATTGACTTTGTCCGCATATATGACAATGTCATCAGTTTCGTCTTTTGACATATTTAAACACCTATACCGTGTATGAAAAAGACTATCTCTTTCACCGAATATAGCAAACAAAATTTTCACCGTTTCAGAAAAAGAGATCTCTTCCGGTTTTTTTAGGTAATATCAAATTCGTGAATTTAGTATTTTCTTCTCTGCCCATTTTTTGGAGTATAGTGTTATTTTTCCTCATCCGACCACTTCTCGCATCGTTTTGTAAATATCGTTTCAAACCTACGATAATAGGCTGGAAAAGTGTCACCTTTTTCTGGGTCATATTTAAACTCTGAAAGCGAGTTCCCTATACCCTCAGCCGAAAAAAATCTGGATGCACCCTCCTTAGATTTTTCTGACAAAATCGTTTCTAAAAATAAACAATTATCCGTCGTTTGTTGTATTACAAGAGTTTCGAAACGTTCTTGTTGAATTAGCATTTGTTTTTGAAAATCCATTTGGGCTTTTGTTGAGCGATTTAACTCTCAGTTAACGTTTTCGTTAACATCGCTATTTGTTCCGATGTCATTTTCTTTTTAAAAGTATCAATAGTAAGTTAACGTATACCACAGAGAAAAAAATAAAAAAAACAAGATGCTTATTTACACAGAAAATTGTCAACATATAGGAAAGTTCCGAAAAAAAATCACCGTTAAAATAACACTTGACAAAATTTCAAGAGACTCTTTTTTTGTCTACTTCAGCAGACACACGTAAACTTCTTTTTAAAAATTGTCTTTATTAAATAAACACAGATTCTTCAGTATTGTTCATTCGTTGGGTTTTTATCGTATTAACCAAATACAAAAAATACGTCCGTTAATCGTTTTTTTTTAAATTTTTTTTTTCATTTTTAGCAATAACCAGATGAAAAATATCTCTCATGAAGAAAGTCACAATTCACACACACACACACACACACACACACACACACACACACACACACACACACACACACACATGTTATATAACGTCAACTCTTTGGGAGTTTAAAAAGAGGAAAACGGAGTTTAACTCGTCAATAAAATAAAATTATTTTTTACTTGCGTAAATTTGTGGCAGACACCAGTCTTTCGCTTTCTAAGAAGCTTTTTCTTCAATGAAAAGTGAACTTTGTGAACAACAATTTTCAGAATGTTCTCGGTTACCACGTGTTTTTTTTGTGTTTTTTGGGGGTTTTTTTAAGATGAAATTACAGTTCGTGTCTAATCTTCGTCGCCAGTTGATATATCCTGCGGTGGGTAGCCGTAATAAAAGGATATTCAAGAAAGGTATTCTGCAAGGAAAATAAATGGATAAAGAGGTTCTGAATTTAATAAAGGATTAGAGAAGTTTATTGAGAATATTTACAGAGACAGCATGTTACGTTTTTAAGTGTTCCCGCCCAGTGAAGGCTCTCACAACCGGTGACCGATGATAACGTTCTTTCGATAAAAAGTTACGGCGGTGCTCATCTCGCTATAACATTTTCCGATTAAGTTTTTTTTTTTTTTTTTTTTTTTAAATTAATTAATAAATGTTATGGGAAGATTCGTTACAGAAAAAAGTCGCCACAGCTTTAAAAAGCCCAGTTGTTTGTAAAAATCACAATTTCCTCGTCATCTATCGTTGCATTTTCCTATATTTTCGCAGCAATTCTTACCAGACATTTTTTTGTTAATTTAAAAAAGTAGTAAAAAAATGTTTTGTAATGTTTTTATTCTTTAAGAGTTAAGATTAAAGAGTTTTTTTTTTTTATAGGAACTCACAATAATAAGGTTTATATTACTGTACAGTGTACAGTCTGTACACATAGATTCGAAAAAGTCGTCAAAAAACAAATATATAACAAATAAATGTTATCAAAAGCAAGATAAGTTACTTTTCTACCTAACTGGATATGTTTTTAGTGTTTTTATTTAATGTAACATGTTTATTCAGCTCGAAAAACATACAGTGTTGACCGATGTATTGGAAAGTTAAAGATGCCGCCTGAGCCGCCTGACTATTTCGGTGACACGGTATATTTGGGAAAAGCAGTTAAAAAAAAATATGCAAACACTGTTGGAAACTTGCTCAATATATGTTGCCGTGACATATGCTGACATATATTCGGTGGGTTTTTAACAGTATTTTGTCTAGATTTTTTTAACTCCTTTTCCCAAACTTACCGTGTCAAAGATTTTTTTTAAAATTCGTAGCAGATTTTTTGTTTTGATTTAATAAAAACATCCTTAGTAGTAGCGTCCTAAATTATGAGATGAAAAATGAACGAATCTCTTAGTGAAATGGAGTTGTCTCCCTCTGCACAATGACCTTGTATACAAAAACACCCATATTAATATCGTTTATTATTTTTAATGTAATAAGGAAAAAAATACCAACTGCTTGAAGCATTTCTATTACTTTGCTAATGCTTTTTAAAAAAACAAATCAAAATAATTTTATGTGTAATTATTTTATTCACTAGATTACAGAGAGACAATGTGTAGTGTTTATCGTGTTCAGTCCAGGGAGAGATTGCAATTAAAGGGACATAACTCCCAGAAGAGTTACCTCCCCCTGAAACAATATATAAGGTAAATAAAAGACTGTTTGAGCAAGTCACATGGTGGTAGATTGTAAAGTATTGATTTGTGTCCTTTTCTATTCTCTACCATATTCACACCCGGGAGGCGGTGCATCAATCATTTTACAACATTAAACTACTTCTCTATCAAAGACACGTAATGCATGGGAGGATGGCACAACCCATAACAAATAAAGCCTCTCTCGAACTAGCTACAATGATGATAACGCGCAAAACATGGATGAAATGAACAAACAAATTAGAAACAGGTACTACACTTTCATCGTTGTTCGTTTAATGCTGTTTTTTGTGAAACAGGCAGACTATTAAACAGGTTTAAGTCTGGAATAATGAGTGAAGGTCATCGTAAGTTTAACCGAATCAAGTTTGATAAAAATAAGTTGCAAGTCACATACGTAATCATGACGTCATAGTTTAATTTATGGGACCAAATCTATTTTTGTCATTTGACTGACTTCACTGTTTGTGCAATTTCTTCCTCTTATTGGATTTGTTTATGTGAAATATTTAGTTTTACAATTTTTAATATGAACATTATTTGGATTATTATTCGGAATACTGTTCTCATTTTGGACGTTAACAGTAATTCGACTAATCCAAATAATAATGAAATGTTTTAGCTAAAAAAATAAACGTGATTTTTAAAGCTTGATATACATATATATATATTTTTCATGAATTGAATACGAAATATAAATTGACAATAGAAATACCCCAAAATGTTTAAGAATTGACAAATATAATCTAAACTTTATAGGAAAACAATTCTGACATTTTTACACAAGGAACGAAATAATGATTTCACCGTGTTATTACGATGACCTTAAGTTCTTTGTTCTTAAGCAGTTGATTTTTTCCTTTGAATTTATTGTTCTGTAGCAGTTGATTTTCTATTTAAATAATTTCACGTTTAATTCGTGTTTTTCATCTTTTAATTTTGATTCTTTTATATTTTCATATATTTTATTTCTTAATGAATTGGACACACAAAACAAAAATTGTATCAATTTACTAAAGAAATCAGAACAAACAAAGTTTCTGTTTTGAACACAATAGAAAAAAAACGACACTTTTCTCGTATTTAATTCCCTGAATGAAAGGTAAGTTTCTTTCTTTTTTTTTAATATCATTTAACAACTTACAAATACTTTTAAATATTAAAATAATTTATTTTTTTATTGCAATCCATTATAAAAGGTAAGTTATTTTTACGACTTTGAAACATCCGTTTGAATAACTTTTAGAAATAATCTGAAACAGAAAAGCAGTTTATTTTTTGCACCTCAGAATTTTTTTTTTTTTTTTTTTTTAATGAATACGAAATATAAATTTACAATAGAAATACCCCAGGAGTTTTAAGAATTGACAAATATAATCTAAACTTTTTAGGAAAACAATTCGGACATTTTTACACAAAATCTTAAAAATTTAAAATGGTTTATTTTTTTTTGCAATCCAATAAAAATATTGATTCCGCCATGCTTTATAACAAACTTGAATGAAAATATATGAATCTCCGGTACTTGTACAGTTTAATCAGACATTAAAAAATTAAAATTTAATGAATTTAATACGAAATATAAATTTACAATAGAAATAACCCAAAAGGTTTAAGAATTCACGAATATAATCTAAACTTTATAGGAAAACAATTCGGACATTTTTACACAAAATCTTAAAAATTAAAAATGGTTTATTTTTTTTGCAACCTAATAAAATTATTGATTCCCCTCAAGACATTAAAAAATGAAAATATTGAAAAGAAGGTTATACTGTACGTATCCGTTTTGGACTGAAGATCTCCGAAAAAAAATTCACTTAATTTGATCGAGTAGTTTTTATTTTTATTTTTTTTACAGCGGAAAAACACGTTTTTATGAGAGCGCGTTGAAGTCAGCCATTGTGAAATTTATTGAACACGCGACAGGGAGATAACTCTAGTTGAAGCACTGACATCCCCCCCCATTTTTACTACTAGCTTTTCTTCCTAAACATCGAACCGTTTAGTCGGTATCATAACAAATTGGTTTTCCCCTGTAAAAAAAATAAAATAAAATAAAAATACTACTTGATGAAATTAAGTTAATTTTTTATTTATTTTATTTTTTTTTATTCTTTTTTTAAATTTATTTTTTTATTTTATTTTTTTTATTTATTTATTTATTTATTTTTATTTATTTATTTGTTATTTATTTTTTTGTTTATTTATTTGTTTTTTTTATTTTTTTTATTTATTGATTTGTTTTTTTATCTATTTATTTTTTTTTGTTTATTTATTTGTTTTTTTTTTGTTTTTTTTATTTATTTATTTATTTTTTTGAGAACTTCGTTCCATAACGGATCCATACAATTTAAAATTTTTTTCGATATTTTCATTTTTTTAATGTCTTGGTTAAACTGTACAAGTACCGAATCTCTGATTAAAAAAATTAAAAAATCTTCCGGTAAATATGAAGAATTACTCCACCCTCGAAAATTCATTTAAAATTACCACTCATATAGGTTTTCAGGGTCACTGAAAACGAAATTAATGTTTAAAATGATGGCAAACGAGTAGATTCCAAGATATAAAGAAATGTCAGTTTTAAAAATGTAGGGGATCACTTTTCTACATTAATCTAACGTAAAATGAGCACCCACTTTGTGGCCATGGGTTTTTTTCGGGGGGGAGCTTTCTTTCCACCCTCGGAAAATCCTTTAAAATTACCACTAACTTTTAAAATTCCAGGAAACAAGTAGTTTCTAAGATATAAAGAAATGCACTCACTTCATGGTCACCTTTTTATTTTTTTATGGTGTGGGAGGGGGGAGATTGCCGGTTTGTTTTTCGTTCTTTTTTGGAGGGAGATATTCAATTATAGAACTTGTATAATTTTTTTAAGAAGTGCTTATGCAGTTTAATTAACTGGTTTGAGCAGCAGAACTGTTTAATATTTTACAAAAAGTCTGTTTACATTTAGTGGGAGGCGGTGGAGGGGCGGGGATGTTGTGGCGGCCATGCCCCCCCCTTCACCACCTCCCACCAAATGTAAACAGAATTTTTGTAAAATATTAAACAGTTCTTCTGCTCGGTTAATGTCGGCGTGTTACTTATGTTAAAACGGTTAATTAAACTGCATAAGCACCTATTAAAAAACTATACAAGTTCTATAATTGAATATTACCCTCCAATTGCGTCTGAACAGCTATTAAAAAAATATCACGAAAAATAGAAAAAAAAACAAATTATAAATATTTAAGATTTTGTTATATAAATTTAACATAAATAAAGCACCTACTTCATGTCCAAATTTCAGTAAAAGAGACATGTAATCGTTCGCAGTTTCAAAGTGTTATGGCAGGAAAAGGGAGAGAGACTTCCTTGTATCGATTTTTGTTTTGATTTTACGAAGGTAGGATTAAAACCCACATGTTCATAACTATTCTCTACTTTCACCTAACAATTTATTTGTCAGAAAAAGTGATGCACGACATTTATATGCGACTGTCTGGAAGAGCTTAAGCAAAGAAAATGTTTGTGGGAATGTTGATTCTTTTTATGCTTGAGGTAGCCATTACGTCCGACTCTGTAATCAGAGTTTTTTTTCTGTCTGTTTCGATTTACTCAAAACTGCACACACCTCGTCTTCTCATGTATCGTTCTCTTCTTCCTCTTCTACTTCTTGCTCTTTTTCTTCTTTTTTCTTCTCAGTCGTCAGAAGCGTCGTCTTTGTGTTGACTACGTTTTTCCTTCTCCCTTCTTGCTCACAGTCACCCGTTTTTATGCTAAGCTGAACTCTCGTGTGTGCGAGAGAACACGAGATTTTGCGTGATTACTTGGCAATATTAACCGGCCGCCGCCATCTTGCCATTTTTCTTTGGGCGTGCCCGCTTTGCAGAGTGCACACCTCGAGCGTTTGTCAGGTAAGCCCGTCTGTTCACAATTTATTACATTTGATTGGATAATTTGGGTATAAAAAGTCACATGATCAGACTTGCTTCCGTAGCGCACTCAGGTATCCATGCTAGTTTTGCTGACTAAGCCACTCAGATATTCCCGCTAGTCTCACTTCTTATCACACTCAGTTGAAAAATACCACATAATTCTAATAAAAAAAATTGGAATCTTATCAGCATTGGGATGACATTGTGAGTTCCATCATTTTCATTCCTGTTTTCTAGAACTCAACTGACGCCATCTTGACTGCTGACCTTCTCTCATGCAAATCACATTACCCCCCTCGATCCTAAAAGTTAACCTCATAAACCTACAACCAGGCTAGTTTAACTTCCTAGCCATTAAAATAACCCTGCTAGTCCCACTTCCTCACCCACTCAGATATTCCTGTTAATCTTGCTTCATAACCAACTCAGATATCGCTACTAGTCTCACTTCCTAGCTCACTCATATATCCCTGCTAGTCCCACTTCCTAGCTCACTCAGATACCCCAGCTAGTCTCACTTCCTAGTCAACTCAAAAATCCCTGCTAGCCTCACTTCCTAACTCATTCAGATATCCCTGCTAGTAACGCTTCCCAGCCCATTCAGATATCCCTGCTTTTTCTAAGTCCACACAAATATCCCTGCTATTCGTGCTTACTAGCCCACGATGCTTGGCTAGGAACAGATAGATACGTGACTCCTCCTCCTTAATATGACAAAACTGAATCACATTTCCAAAATTCTTCATTGTAAAACAAATTTTTAATTACTTCATTTAAGAGCGACAACTTTTTTCAGCGGATACAAGCAAATTTCTTTTTTAAATTTCTCATTTAAAAACGACGACTTTTTTCATACAAGTTAACTGAATTGCATAGAAAGTTCTTTTAACAGCAACGACTTTTTTCTTCAAATACAACCAAATTTAAAATATGACCGAATTTCAGCATCACACAGTCGAATTGCCATTGTAAGTTCTATAGAATATTTAATTTCCAAATTTTGACTTGCATGTGCAAATAACAAATTCTCTATAGTCCGACAAATAATCACAAGTCCGAGCTTCAAATGCATATTTCACTTCTTAAGAGCATCAATTTTTCCAAAGTCCAGCTTTTGAATATTCATATAAAATCCACAGCATGACAAATTTTCACTTTGACTTTTAAATGTGCATTTTTTTTATTATTACATTTTCACCCCAAACAAGGCACATTGCCACTTTGGTGTAGGGGGCTACTATCAGGGGAAACAACTACTGGGGTACTATGTAGGGATTTGGGCAGCAAGATGTTGGTTCACGTTGCACTTGAACTTCTGCATGTCAGTACAGTTGGGGAAGCAGTGACCTGGAATGGAATTCCAAAGTCTTGCGGTTCTGGGGAAGAAACTTCCGGAGTAGAAAGATCTTTTACATCTAGGGATCTCTACAGTGTGGGGGTGGGATTTTGCAGCTTGTCAGGTCTGTGGAGGGTGTTCACGTCGTGAGGGCACAACTGCTTGCAGTTCATCAGAGCATTCAACATTAAAATACTTGTAGAACAGGCAGAGGAATGCAACGTTTCGTCGATGGGACAAAGGCTGAACCTTAGATGCCAGTTTAGGGCCTATCAGATTTGCGCCTCTCTTTTGAACCCTGTCAAGGAGCGAGAGACTAGTAGCCGATGCACCAGCCCAAATATGACAGCAATACTCCATACATGGGCAAATGGTTACCTTGGAGAGGTACAGGATACTTTCGGGTGTTAGTAGTTTTCTAGCACGGTAGAGAGAGCCCACCTTCCTTGCAGCGGCCCTGGCAATGCCCTCGATGTAATTGTTTCAACTCATGTTTCCTGTGATTTAACATTGAACCAAATAATCTACTTGTCTGAAAAAGTGATGGACGACATTTATCTGTAAAGAAAATGTTTATGGCAATGTTGATCTTTTTATGCTTGAGGTAGCCATTACGTTCGACTCATTTGATTGGATAACTTGGGTATAATAAGTCACATGATCGGACTGAAGGTGTGGTTTATCATTCCGAAGTTGTGATTAGTGGAAATGAAATCTTTTCTAACATCAGACCAATGAGGTTATACTTTTTGTGTTACCTACGGCACAAGTCGCAACAATCCCTTGTGGCAGACCTAAAATAACTGATGCTCTATAGTGGACAAAATACGACATAATTCTAAAAAACTGGAATCTTATCTGCATTGTTAGTTCTATAGAATATTTAATTTTCAAATTTTGACTTGCATGTGCAAATAAAAAATTCTCTATAGTCCGACAAATAATCACAAGTCCGAGATTCAAATGCATTTTTCACTTCTCAATAGCATCAATTTTTTTCCAAAGTCCAACTTTTGAATACGTATATAAAATCCACAGCATAACAAATTTTCACTTTGACTTTTAAATTTGTATTTAACATTCAACCGAATATTTTTTAAAATACGTTTGTTGTATGATGACAATAAAAAAATCCAACGAATTTTTACTTTGGATTTTAAATGTGCATTTAACATTCAACCGACTAATTTTTTTTAATTCGTTTGTAATATTATGACAATAAAAAAATCTAACGCATTTTCACTTTGACTTTTAAATTGTTTATTAAATGTTTATGTGAAAGTACAGAATAGTTAACAACATGTAAATTCTAATTTCCAACAGCGTAACGAACATATCTTTTGTGTATTAATTTGTTAGGCGAAAGTACAGAATAGTTATCAACATGTAAATTCTAATTCCCAACAACGTAACAAACATATCTTTTGTTTATTAATTTGTTAGGCGAAAGTAAGAATAGTTATCAACATGTAGACTAATCTCCCAACAACGTAACAAACGTTTTGTTTATTAAAAATTATTGTGAAAAGCTGCAACCGATATGCTGCTCTTATACCACTATCAGCCGGTCACTGAGGTGTATGACTGACAGACATGTTATATTAAATGTCTTAAAGTGGTATCAGGTGGACGTAAAGATGGGCCAGTCATAAGGGTCTTTGTAACAAAAAAATCATACCTGAGATGTTGGATGTACCGTGTTGCTCTTCTTCTCCCAGGAAACATCTTGACCTTTTCATCCTTGGTGACGTTCTGACTGGAATTTTCTTTCTTCATTTTCCAGAACGTTCAGTGTTTCAATGAAGGCATTTATGAAGGCATTCATGGCAGACACAAGAAAAACGACATGTGACACAATTGTAATATAGATAAAGCATAACTATTTTATTTTACAAAATATATATTACAAAAACTTTTACAATTAAAAACTGGAAAATAGGCTTTTCGAAGATTACTAGCCTAACTAGTATTGAGGATGTATTTATGGAGAGACAGAATATGCATCTTCACTTTAAGGTTTGAGTAAACTATCCCTCTCTCTCTCTATATATATATATATCAACATATATATATATCAACATATATATATATATAAATATATATATATATGTATATCAATATATATATATATGTATATCAATATATATATATGTATATCGATATCTATCTATCTATATATATATATATATCAATGTTTCTTATGTTTTCACTGTGATGAATATCATATAAAATTCTAGGTGTAACTCTTTATAAAGTATATGTTAAAAAACACTGGTATCGACTCTTTCTGTGTCAAATTATAAAACATGCGATTATTTTCTTCTGTGTATCATATTAAGGTTTGAGTAAACAAGATTTGATAAAAAAACAATATATAAACGATGATAGTAAAATATTGAAATTCATTTATTTCTTTTATTTACAGATGTTCCTGTTTGATGATTGTTATAGAAAATTATTGATATGAACGACAACACATATATGTATGCGAATATGTATATATATATATCATTATATATTATTGCATTTTCATGGATCAGTATGTTTTACTATAGAAAATTATTGATATAAAAGACAACACATATATGTATGCGAATACTACTATTAAAAATAATTATTGGAAATAGTGTAGAAATTCACACACACCTTGAAGATAATATTCACATACGTGGTATATGTGCTTAATGTTCAAACTAATGAAAAGGTATAAACAAGATAATCACAAATTACAGAAAAGTATGCGGTTTTTGAAAAGACAAGATTGTACAATATTCGATTCCATTAAATAGCTTTTCCATAGGTAAAAAATATATTTTATTCTTGTGAAGGAGAATATTTTCGAAATAATGCTAAAGTGAAATTCTGTAATATTCATAACAGAATACATAATATTGAACCGAGGTAAAACATGCAAGTACACAGTGAAAAAAGGCCACATTCTTGTGAAGTGTGTGGATATTTTTTTACTGAAAAATCCAATTTAGTGAGACATATGAAAACTCATACTGGCAAAAAGTCACATTCTTGTGAAGTGTGTGGATATTGTTGTTCTAGAAAATCAGATTTAGTGACACATATGAGGACTCACACTGGGGAAAGGCCATATTCTTGTGAAGTGTGTGGATATGCTTTTTCTAGAAAATCAGATTTAGTGATACATATGAGAATTCATACTGGCGAAAAACCACATTCTTGTGAAGTGTGTGGATATTCTTGTTCTAGAAAATCACATTTAGTGACACATATGAGAACTCACACTGGGGAAAAGCCACATTCTTGTGAAGTGTGTGGATATTCTTGTTCTATAAAATCAGCATTAGTGACACATATGAGAACTCACACTGGGGAAAAACCACATTCTTGTGAAGTGTGTGGATATTCTTGTTCTGTAAAATCTTCTTTAGTGAGCCATATGAGAACTCACACTGGAGAAAAAAGTGAAAAGCCACATCCTTGTGAAGTGTGTGGATATTCTTGTTCTGTAAAATCAGCATTAGTGACACATATGAGAACTCACACTGGGGAAAAACCACATTCTTGTGAAGTGTGTGGATATTCTTGTTCTGTAAAATCTTCTTTAGTGAGACATATGAGAACTCACACTGGAGAAAAAAAAAGTGAAAAGCCACATTCTTGTGAAGTGTGTGGATATTCTTGTTCTCAAAAGTCATATTTAGTGACACATATGAGAACTCACACTGGGGAAAAGCCACATTCTTGTGAAGTCTGTGGGTATGCTTTTTCTAGAAAATCACATTTAGTGACACATATGAGAACTCACACTGGAGAAAAACCACATTCTTGTGCAGTATGTTGCTATGCTTGTTCTAGAAAACCAGATTTAGTGACACATATGAGAACTCACACTGGGGAAAAACCATATTCTTGTAAAGTGTGTGGATATGCTTGTTCTAGAAAACCAGATTTAGTGAAACACATGAGAACTCACACTGGGGAAAATCGGAATGAAGTTTGGCCTGGATAAATGTGCCAAATGTACACTCAGAGCTGGGAAGAAGACCCACACAGAAAATATGCAGCTTAATGAAAACATCGACATCAGGGATCAAGAAGAGCATGAGCCTTACAAGTACCTTGGCATTGAGGAAAACGAGAACATACAGCATGCCAAGATGAGGGAGAAGATTAGTAAAGAATATGTACGCCGGGTGAGGAAAATATGCAAAACCCAGCTCACCAATAAAAATAAAATTACTGCCATAAACCAGGTTGCTATGCCAGTAATAACATACAGCTTTGGTATCATTGACTGGCCACAAAAATACATCAACCGGCTAGATGTAAAGACACGGAAGCTACTAAAATAATATATAGAAATCAGTGTCTACCAAGGCTGTATGTGCCCAGGGGAGAAGGAGGTCTGGGACTCTCAGAGATTAATCATCAACATAGGGCAACTATTGTGAGCACCGGTCAGTATCTGAGAAGCTCCCAGAATGACACCCTCTCAATAGTATATGAACATCAAGAGACAAGAGCCAGCAGAACAACATCAGTCACCCAGCTGGCCAAACATTTTGGTCAGAGTTGTCTCTCAGATGAGGACGAAACACCAAAAAAGTGTGCCACAGAAATAGCAAGAAAGAGCCGGCAGAAATATACCGAGACCTTTCAACAGATGAACCTTAAAGAATGGGAACAACATCAGCGTGCAAAGTATTTTCTGGGGGAACTTTCTCGGGAATACATAGATAAAGAAGGTTCTTTGGACTGGCTCAAAAGAGAAGCCCTCCACCATGATCAGGAAAGGGTCATAATGGCTGCCCAAGACCAGTGATTGATGACCAATGCATTCAAGAAGATGGCAGGGATCAGTAATGACAATAAATGTAGATTCTGCCACACAGAATTGGAAAGTGTTGGTCATCTGATATCAAGTTGCAAAGTTCTTCTAGGGGACGGCTACTATACAGCGAGACATGATGGAGTATGCAAGTACCTCCACTGGATCATCTGTAAAAAATTAAACATCCAGTGTAGCAGCAAGTCCTGGGACCACAACCTGAAAAAACAGTTGGAAATGATTTATATACCATACATTACGACCATGTAATCCCTACAGCCACCTACCTTGAAAATGCTGCAGTGAAACCTGACATAGTTATATGGAATAAGTTAGAGAGAGTTGCAACCTTGATTGAAGTGAGTGTTACTAATGATGGCGGTCTTAACAGAGCTGAAAGAGAGAAACAGACCAAATACCAAGGTCTCATGTATGATATGAAAAGAAACTGGAACCTAAAGGGGATATCGATCATACCAGTTATCATAGGTGCCACAGGACTTATGAAGAAGAACCTGAAGTCCTACCTAACTAATATTCCTGGTGAACCAAGTGCAAAAGAGATTCAGACAATTGCACTTAAGGGAACAGCGAGGATACTAAAAAGAGCTCTCGGTTGGTTTCAATAAAAAAGCGGGGCAATGTTGGCAGCTGGTTTGGCTGCCCCATACCCGGCATTACAATCTTCAAAGGAAGAAAAAAAGGGAAAAACCACATTCTTGGGAAGTGTGTGCATATTCTTGCTTTAAAAAATCAATGTTATTTATGCATATGAGAACTCACACTACAGGACCGTAAAAATGATCTTAAAACGACATGGTCTCTGAAAGAAATAAACATTATACCGTTTGTGATAGGAGGAACTGGCTTAATAAAAATAAATCTTCAGAAATACTTAGACAAAATCCCTGGAAGACCAAGGTGTAACGAAATACAAATAGCAGCCATAAAGGGAACAGCATCTATTCTTAAATCAGCAGAGAATAAAGTGTTAGCTACCGTAAAAATGATTTTAAAACGACATGGTCTCTCGGTTGTGACAGGAGCAACTGGTTTAATAAAAAAGAATCTTCAGAAATACTTAGAAAAAATCCCTGGAAGACCAAGCTGTAACGAAATACAAATAGCAGCCATAAAGGAACTTAGTGAACAGCATCTATTCTTAAAAGATCCCTCGGATATAAGTTTAAAACAGCAGAGAATCAAGTGTTAGCTCGAGCCCCTTGATCTCTTAAAATTTACTGAAGTAAAATAAATAAAAGAGAAAATCCACATTCTTTTGAAGTGTGTGGATATTTTTGTTCTAAAAAATCAGCATTAGTAACAAATATGAGAACTCACTGATGTCTGGATATTCTTGTTCTGAAATATGCAAGTTAGTGAAACATATGAGAACTTACACTGAGTAAAAACCATTGTCATCTAAAGTGTATGACTATTTCAGATACCAGAAAGGACAGTTTGAAGTAAGTCTATTCTGTTACTATTTTTGATCGTACTATTAGTCGTTCTAGTTCTCCCCATCCTGCCATGGCCGGGACGTGATTTGTCACACACGAAGGCATTCACAAGTAAATGAGAACTACAGTTCACTTCCTATTCCCTCGACCTCTTTTCCTCCAGACAGCCATGAGAGGAGCACATATTTTCTGCTTCGCTGTAAACGACGGGACCACCCCCATCTCTGCCAACACTCGTTAAGATTATCTACGTAGTTCACTATAATAATTTTAATAGTTTATGTAATAATTGCTCTTGGTCCTTTTTGTAAAATATAGTAATATAATTGTGTATAGAAATAAAAATTGTGTCTTGTCGTGTTATGTCTGCCTTAAATATTGAGATGGTGTGACAGCATCAAGACTCCTATCATATTGACACCATGTTACAAGCTACCGTTTCCAGGAAATTTAATATGAGTGTAGGTCGCTCACGCTATTGGCCGGCCGATAGTGTCACTATGACCATACAATCTTTACAGCTATGTACCTACGGTGCTATAAAAGCTGACATGGTGATATGCGGCATATATATATATATATATATATATATATATCGGTATGTTTTTCAGGTCAACAAAGGCGAGTAAGCATACCTGATGGGTCCTAGGATTTCAGTTTGGCTTTCAATTATTGTTGTAAATTTACGTAGTTCATTTGTCAGTTATATATTTTGAAGTGACTCGTAAACTACTCCAAAACAAATGATTTTTTAAAAATATTTCGAGATAAGGCTTTATTTTTTGCGTATTCATTTTTTCTGACTTTTGTCTGAAAATGGGAGACCAGAAAAGATCACAAAAATTAAATTTAAAAGATTATAAATTGTTATATGCACATTTGTTGCCATTCAATGTGAGATCTTTTTTTTCAAATTTGTTGGAATATTGCATGGAGTTTTTCTGCTCTGATTTAAAACAAAGGATTATTTTATATTTCGAGATAAGAATTTATATTTTGCGTAATTATTTTTTGCAAATTTTTTTGTCTTAAAATGGGAGACCAGAAAACATCACAAAAATTAAATTTAAAAAATTATAAATGCCAAGTTCTATAATTTCCGTGTGACTTTCAATTTTTGTTGTTAATTCACCTAGTTCATTTGTAGAGTTGCATAGCTTGAAATGACTCATGCACCAGACAAGTCAATCCTCCCCAGTAAGGTTCCTTAGAAGGTCAGAGGAGTAGTAGGCCGAAACATGGTAAAAAATAAACTATGGAAAGCAGGAATTACTGTGGATAGAGTTACAAAATTCATAATTCATATCCGGTCGCGCTTAATCACCTGAAAAAGGCCTTAGGTTTATTCGGCCGAAACAAACCCTATGCACATGATAACAAAAGTCTGTAAAAAATAAATGATCAAACTTCATCGGAAATGATTCAAAAATATAATTTTTTTTCTTCGTTTAAATCTTTTTTTTTCATTTGACTGACTTCACTGTTTTGTAGAATTCCTTCCTCTTATTTGAGTTGTTTATATAAAATATTCAGTTTATGTGAAATATTCAGTTTATGTAAAAAAAAGTCAGTTTAAGTGAAATGTTTAGATTTGAAATTTTTTATATGAAAATTATTTGAATTATTTTGACTACTGTTTGAAATGTTGTCAATGCCCTCAAAATAGTGTGAGGGGAGGATGAAAAATAGAACATAATACATTCTCATTTAAGGGGCAGGTAACTCTTTTGGGAGTTATGTCCCTTTGGTTGCAACATTACATTATTCTTATCTTGGATGTTTACATTAGTTCAACTAATCCAAATAATTATGAAGTGTTCAGTCTTAAAAAATAAACCTTTTTTATCTCCATATATTTTATTTATTAATGAATTGAACACACATAAGAGAATTTTTCTTAATAAATCGTAACAAGACATTGACAAATGTAATCTAAACCTGATAGGAAAAAAGGCAAGATTGGAGATTAGGTGGCAAAATACTCTTGATTTCTATATCACATAAAAGGAACGAAACTCTGTTATCACCGTTATGTTATTTTGCCAAGAATATATAAATAATGACATCGGTATTTCGGAAGTTTACAATTTTAAATAAGCAGAACTTTTTTTTCAAAATTAGATATGAAAACAAATTTTATTTAAAAAAAAAGAATAAATACTTTTTTTTATTTTAAATAATATATATACAGAACTATTTTTTTTTATTTTAAACTATTTTAAAAGAAATTTTTTTATTTATTTGAAACAATATATATATACAGAACTATTTTTTTAATTTTAAACTATTTTCAAAAAACAAAAACTTTTTTTTATTTACTTTAAACAAAACTTTTTAAAATTTTAAACCATATGAATAGAACTTTTTATAATTCTAAAAATAGAAACCTTTTTAAAAAATGTTTTACAATATAAATAGAACTTTTATCATTTTAAACGGTAGTACTTTTAGCAGATTTGCCGTTTAGTTGTACAAATAACATGTAATCACTAAAAGGGACTTGTTCGGTAGACATCGATAATATCGCTTAATGTAAGAAGTTTTTAGGGAAGATAATTGTTTTACCTTCCTAATTAAATATATTTAAAGAAGACAACACAAAAGAACAACAAAAATCTGTTTAACAATTTGAAATATTTATTTGTAACAGGAACTGGCAGGTCGGACTACGAAAAAGAAGAAGGAACATAAAGTTCTTTTGGGGGTCGTCGATCAGTCAGTACTGTGCCGTCCCCAGATAATAGCAGTTGTCTCCAGTGGAGGCCGTTGATGCTATTGCAAGATATCCAGTTGACAGGGAACAACAGAAGAGGTGTTTCTTGGCTGAAGATCCGATCTTGACTGAGTATAATATATATATATATATATATATATATATATATATATATATATATATATATATATGTATATATAATCCTGAAGCTTAATGTCGATGACTGCTCCATATTCATATAAGTATAAAAGTAAAACTTTGCTTGGAGCTGCCAAATTCACAGTTACACATTCTTAGCGAAGTTGGCTTATACGCATGCCCGCTTCAGACTGCGAATGAAAGCTAATTTGGAATTGTCGTTTCCGCAGTTCCAAACGCTCGTGAAAACCGGTGTTTGCGTGTTTTCGCTTATATTCTTATTTTTTTAAAAAGCTTGTTTACAAATGTTTTGTTTTTATTATTATTAAAAAGTGTAACGTGTTCTTGTAAATAAATATCCACCTTAAAAAAAATTCTCACACTTTTAAATGCGATTTAAGCAAACAAAAATATACAATATGCGAAACTTTTTTTTTAATTAAAAGTGTTTGGGCTTTTTACCCGTAAAGCTACCAACGTGGCTAATGTTATTTTTTCACGTACGGCTTATTTTGTTTGCGTTTTTATGTAGTTTGAAATCTATTTATTTTGTGGTGGTTAAACTTTACAGAATAAGAAATATTTACATTTTGTTCTCTAGAAAAGCGAAGAAAATTGTATTTTTTAAATACATTTAAGTTAAAAAATGTTTTTAAATGTTGCTCATAGTACAAACATGTAAACTTTTTTATTCTATATTTTATTTAAAAAGTAAGTTCAGTTATAAACACATTTTTAAATTTTAAATAAAACTGTTATCCAATAAAACCATTTTAAAATGGTAAACCCCTAACTTTACCATCGTGTGCAAGCAAGTAAATTTCAAAGATTTTATTTTTATGAAAAAATAAATTATTAAAAAATTGTAAATAAAATGTATTTAAAAAGTTTTTCGTTTGTTTGCCTGCGGAAAAGCCCATAAAATTTATTTAATCTGTAAAGTTTAAAAGAAATATATTTGTATATTTTTTTATTACTCTGTAAAGTGTATACAATTTAAAATAGTATTTTTTATTAAAATGTTTTTGCGTATTATCCCTTTTTCGACGGCTTATAATGGCAAAGTTAAAAAATATTTGTATTAAAAGAAGACAATTTTAATGGCAAGCTTATTTTGTTATGCGCCTATTTTTAATTAACAAGCTTTTTATAAATAAAAACGTTTTTAAATAGTAAAACTATTTTCGTTGATAAAAATCTATTATCTAAAAGTTATAAAAGTACCATTCAACTCAGTTAGAACTTCCGGTTCAGTTGAATCGCAAAAAGAGAATCACGTAAACATTGTATTCCTTCTACCCTAATTAATATTCTACTAATAGACTGCCTAGTACTTACCTTTCCCAACACAATTGATATAAAAGAATTTAACCATGGCCTCCTTGCATCCCCAAGAAATAACTTCTGTGACGGTAAGTGAACTTCAACAGATTGAGTTTTCACAGCTGCCTCTCCATGATAAAGTTGAAATTAAGAAAAGAGGCCGTTCAACGCCTGATATTCAAATATCTCAGCCAGGCATTAGCAACAACAAAGTGTATATTCGTAGCTTTAATTCTGACTGGTACCAACAGAAAAGTTGGCTTTGCGGCTGTGAACTAAAAAAGGCATTGTTCTGCTTTCCTTGTTTGTTGTTTGGGGGTGATGTAATGTGGACAAAAGATGGTTTCAGAACTATTAGCAAAATGAAAGATAGAACTGAAAAGCATGAGAAGTCAAAGAAGCACGTTGACAATGTAGTTTCCCTATCAATTTTGGGGACCGTAAATATTAAAGAAAAACTTAGTGAGGCCTACAGACTTTCAATCAATCATCATAACATGAATGTTTAGAAGAACCGTGAAATTTTATCTAAAATAATAGATTGTATTTTCTTTTGTGGGAACTTTGAAACTCCCTTACGAGGACATGATGAAAAAGATGATTCAGTAATCCAAGTGTATTTAGAGGATTAATTAATTTTGCATCTAAATTAGATCCAGATTTAAAGAATCACTTAGAAACCAGTAATGTCTTCAAAGGTCTTTCCAAGACCATTCAGAATGACATACTTGACTGTCTTTTACACATATACCGTGATGAAATAAGGGCAGAAATTAGCAAAGCTTCCTTTGTAGCTGTCATGGCTGACGATACAACAGATGTGTCTGAACATACACAAATGATCATTGTTTTACGGTACGTCTTGGATGAAAAAATACTTGAACGCTTTTGGGGATTCTTTATTCCAGAAAACCAAACCGCTGATGGAATATCAAAATGTATTCTACAACAATTGTATATAATCCTTCAAGGGAATCGCCCAAAACTGATAGCTCAGACATTTGATGGTGCAAATGTCATCAAAGGCAAAAAAGATGGTGTTCAGGCGAACATAAAAGCAGTTTATAGTAATGCACATTTCACTCACTGTTATGCGCATCAACTTAATTTAATAATGAGGAATGCAGCAAGCATTACACGAAATGCTAGAATATTTATCTCTAACATTTTGGCTATTCCGACTTTCTTTTCTAGATCACCACATCGTCTGTCCATTCTCAAGAAGCATCTGGATGTAAGCATTCCACGTCCATCTGCCACAAGGTGGAACTTTAACATACGGACCATAAATAGAGTTCATGAAAATGTTCAAGCGTTAAAAAAATGTCTCACTGAAATTCAGCCAACATCATATGTAGATGAAACCGTTGCAGAAGCGACAGGAATTCTGAAATATTTGAACGATGAAAATTTCATATTTTGGTTAGAGCTATTTCATCAAATTATGTTGCAATTATTTATAATCAAATGCAATCTCGGGAAATAAGCATATATAAACTCAATGAATACATAGCAAATTTCAAAACTGCTATTTTAGAGATAAGAAACTCCAAATACTGTGAAAATCCTTCACAAACACCCAAGGCCGAAGCTAAAGAACTGTGTGACTATATATCTGTTGATATAACGGACAGATATTCTTCAACTAAACATTTAATACTTGCTAAATTGTTTAACAAGTAAAGCTTTGCTAGTTTTCAGAAAGAACTACCTACAGACGAGATATCCTTTACAACTGAAGCATATCCCATGATTGACAAACAAAAGCTTGAAACTGAGTTAGAAATATTTTATAGTAGGTCAGATATCAGTATTGCAAAGTAATTGATCTCCTGAAATTTATTTTGGAAAACAATTTAAACGATGTTCTTAGTGAAATCACAAAACTCATAAAAATTATCTTGACAATTCACATGACTACATCAGAGGCAGAACGTTGTTTTTCAACTCTGAAAAGAATAAAAACTTTTCTAAGGAGCACAATGGGTTGCGAAAGACTGAATGCACTTGCAGTGCTTTCAATTGAAAAAAAGTTCTTCAGCAATCATTCAGAAGTTAAGGAGAAAATAATCAATCTTTTCTCACAAATTAAAACAAGAAGAATGGAATTTACTTTCAAATAAATATAAGTAAGCTATTCCAAATATTTACATCTATTTAGAATTCCTTTAAGTTATTGTATTTTTATACGTGTGCATACGTATAAATTATGTATATTTTTTATGTTTGTTTTATTTTTACACAATATTAAAACAATACGCATTTTTTTTAAACAGCACCCCCACTAATCTTAGGCACGAGCCGCCACTGGTCGAACTACTGTTTACATCCAAGATGAGAACAGTAATCCAAATAATCCAAATATAAAAAACTGCAAAACTGAATATTTCACATAAACAATTCAAAAAGGAAGGAATTGAACAAATAGCGAAGTCAATCAAATAACAAAAACTAGATTTGAACCAACAAGAAACAAAACAATTACATGATTACATTATGAAAATTGCGACTTATTTTTATCAGATTCGATTCCGTTAACTTTACGATGACCTTAACTTATAATTCCAGACTTAAACCTGATGTTTTACATGCAATCAACGACTAACGATCGAGGTGTAGTAGCTGTTTCTAGTTTGTTTGCGCATTTCAGCCATGTGTCGCGGTCGCGTTGTTACCATTCTGGCTTTTCTTGTCATGTTTTGCGCCCTCCCATGTATTACCCCCTCATTTAATAGGGAAGTAACGCAATGTTGTAAAATGTCCCGATTCGCAGATGCGAATATGAGAAAAAATATAACAGAACACAAATCGATACTGTTAAGAGAAACATTTTCACACCCTCATATATATCAATTAAGCAGACACCCCTTCCCACACCCAATCCTTAGCAGACGGAGTCAAAATGAGGCTGGCCGAGCGACCTAGATTTCTACACCCACGCAATGACCTTCAACTGTCGCCAACAAGAAAAACGCGGGAGAATCAAGGCAGTTCGACGAAGGCAGTGGACACGGAAACATGTGTGGGGGCATTCTGCTCGAAAAATGGAAACACCGCGGTTGATTCGCATGGTGAAAAAAAAAAGAAAAAACATCTCGTCGACTCGTATCGTGCCACAAAGGAACAATATATACCCACCTTGGCACTAATCGATTGGAATTCACGCCGTGCTGATAAGGAATAACATATATCCATCTTAGCATAAATGGATTGGAATTTACGAGAATCGATCCTTCAAACCAGCACCTCATAAGAGGGAAAGAAGCTTCGGGTGAATTGAACGTCGACTCAACAAAAGAAGTTAAGTAACTCTTTCTAAATTGTTTTTGCTCGATCAATTATGTGAACTGTTGAATGCCCCATGAAAAGAAGAAAGAAAGAAAAAGAAAAATGGGGAAAAGAAAAGCAACCCTCGAACTAAGGTTTTTTCCTAAATGCTGAATCCCCCCCCCCTGTTGATCGGCCCATAAGTAACATATCATTGACTATAAAAAAAGGAAAAAGAAAAAGAAAAAAAAAATGGGGAAAAGAAAAGCAACCCTCGAACTAAGGTTTTTTTTCCTAAATGCTGAATCCACCCTCTGTTGATCGGCCCATAAGTAACATATCATTGACTATAAAAAAAGAAAAAAAAGGTAGAAGAAAACAAAAGGGGGAAAGAAAAGAAAATAACAAATAGAGGAAAGAGGGAAAAACTATCTCTATATCTTGAGACTTTCAGTGTGACCCCCCTCTCTGAGTATCACTCATATCTCGTTGATTCTCATCGAAGAGAACAAAAAGAACCTTCCTAAGGCAATCGAAATATCACTCACCCCCCTCTCCTTGTCCCAAATCATTGTCTGCATGTATATATTCTTTTATTCTTTTTTTTCATGTTATTTCAGTTATGATTTCAGTTGCATGTTCTGTTTTCGTAGTTACATTTTACCCGGTTCAATTTGTTTAAATAAATTGTTGATTTAATAACTCTCATACCCGTGTCGACTTGTGTCTCTTTTGTTTGCCTTACATTGCCGCCCGTGAATGCCTCGAGTATATTCCACGACGATTCTGGTCTGAACCTGGACACTGTACCATAGAGACTGCATAATTTGCAGTCGGTACCCGTCAAACTTTTCTTTTTCTTAAAACGCGTGCCCGGCCTTGGGATTTTCTCTGAGAAATCCAACCTTGGTACCGTACAGGGAGGTTCTCGTCAAGAAACAGGCTCGTGGTACCGTCACAATACTGAACAACATCCAGATCGCCTTGTAATTTGCTTAAACCTACTATATATATATATATATATATATATATATATATATATATATATATATATATATATATATATATATATAACTGTGGGGCTGGGGCGTACTGAGAAAAATATTTTTTTCTCAAAAATAAAAGTGAACAAAATTTATTTGTACAAAAATCTGTATACATGATTCTAGTGTATAAAATAATTGCACATAAAACTTTCGTTATTTTTAATTTGTTTTTTGAAAGATCGGTAGTAAATTAGCAGAATAAATAACTGGTGTTTTTTTTTCGTAATTGCATTAAAATTGATAAACTAAATCTTTTTTTTCTTCTGTCGTCACAAATATAACTTTGAAAAGTATATTTTATATCATTTACATTAATTATCAGCGTTCTTTGCCTAAAATAACTGTTATAGTAAAGCCAGGAACTATGCTATATTATCGATTACCTCGACGACGACAGCGACGCTATGAGATTATATGAGATAGTACATTATAAAGATTTTTTTCAGCTTTTTATAGTAACAAAAATATTACTAGTGGACCATTTATAGACTTGCACCAAACATTTATGTTTAAACATTTAAATACACATATTAAACAAAAAATTACCTTGAAGTTGAAATTAAAAAAATGCTATAAATTTAATGTTTTTTAATAGTTTTTTTTCGAGTTAATATATACTATACTCAGTTGAATTGCCATATATATATATATATATATATATATATATATATATATATATATATATATACTATAATCAGTTGAATTGCTAAGAAACTTCTGAAACATTAATTAATTTTTAAAAGATGAAAACGATTAAAAGTCCATTATTTCAAAATGTTCCGTTACAACATATATTTTTAATTAATTGTGTTTAAATATTTTTAAAATATTAAGTTTTAATGTAAACATGACGCTTTTCAGCGATTTTACCGCCAGATTAAAAACAATTTGAAAATATTATTGGTAATATTAAGCATTTTCTAGCCCCCCCCCCTCATATTTTCTAGTCTCTTTTTACCGAAGAAAATAGGGAACCCCGTAGGTAACCAAATAAACATTCAGTAAAACTGTATTTCATATTAAATATACAAATGTTTATCATATTATTAATCGTTAAACTGTGTAAATCTTAAAACCTAACAAAACTATAACAGATTAATTATTAATTGCAGTTTGAGGAAGATAAACAACGGTTTTAAAAATCATTAATTCGCTTCTGCTTTTCCATAGTTCGTATAGTTAACACAAATCTGACGTCACGGAAACATGAGGTCCAATCTTCACAATCGTTTGATAGTCCCTATATATCACATACATATGGTATAATTATTACCATGAAACAGTATTTTTTTTTAATTTACGGAACAATCGGCATTCACCCTTGAATTGTCGACTTTTAACAGTTTTTGGGTACGCTGAGAACGAATATCGCATTTATTTATTGCACAAACGATTACTTATTCATATTTGAAGACATTCTTTATCCAACGTAATCACTACAATTTGGCAAGCAAGATGGCCGCCCGTCGTGCATTTAGGTAAAACACACCAAAAAGTGCCAAACGAGCCAAAAAATGACCACACTCCCTCCTTTCACTTTCTTAATTTCATCAATTTGGATATACCATACACTTCTCATGATTGGACAAATAATTATTTTTATGAGAAAGCAAAATATTTTCGTTTCTTCACATAAACCGATTTTTTTTCTGATACCAAATCTGGCCCTCTTGCACTTTAGGTAGGCACCGCCAAAACTGGGGGGAGGGGCAGGCAAGTACTTTTTGACGAACCGTCTTTTTAAAAATCTACTAAAAATCAGGTAATTATCCAATCAATACGACATTTTCAGCGATTATTTACAGAAGAATGAACATTATAACAGTATTTTTTAGAAACAATATTTATATATCTATATTTTTTTGCTTTCAACCCCTCCCTTGTTTTGAGGGGGTATCAAAGATGCTTAAAATAATCATCTGAAACTGAACAAAACATTGTGTTGTTGTAAGGGACGGGATTATACATTTAAAAAAATTGTTTGCATACCTTATTTTGATGTCTGAATATCAAAATTTCGAGTGTGTTTAATTATCCCGCTTTTGAGTTTTGAAGTGTGAAATTCGGTGAATTTGTTAAGTAAAATACTTATTTTTAGTTAAGCAAAAAAATTAAAAAAATTAATATTTATACGAAAAAAGCCATTTTAAAATATTTGATAAATAAATTAACAATTTCTTTTTAGCGAACATGGCCATTATTAAACAGGGCATGCTTTGAAGAATCGATACAAAAAACAAATCGATAAATATTGTGCCCTTTGTGTTAAAAATATCATTTTTTCGATCCAGTTTGGAAACTTTTGCCGCCTTTCGACTACGGTGAACCAAACGCGCTGAAATAATTTTTTTTTATTCTGCTTTAAATTGCCCCCCTCCCCATTTTGGAGAGCCTGGCCCCCACACACATACACATTAAAAACCAAACTCATACAAATGGTCACCCATCTGGTACTGTCCATCCTCAGCGTTAATAATACATTGAAATTTTCGTCACTGAAAAATAAGTTTTCTTTTGGCCTGTTTGGTCTTCCGTAGTTTGCTTTTTATCAAGTACAAATGTAAACAGAGTAATCAAATCGATTCGAAGTAATTGGTTGCCTATATGAATAACTGGAATTATTTGAAATCCAGGTACTTATATTATAATATTTTTGCATATTCTGGAAAAAATCACCCTAAATCTTAGTTAGACAAGAAATAAACAAATTAATTCGTTGAAAAACCTTCTTTCTTTCTTTTTTTTTAAACTATTTATATACGTTTTTTGTGCAAAACAAAAAAAAACGCCAATTGTTAATCTTTTGGGGAAAATTTAACATTTCAAATTTAATTAAAAATAGAAAAAGTTTTACATTATTCTGCTTTCTATATGATAAAATTCAGGGTGTTATCTTTCTGGAAAAAAAGTTACTCAGAAATAATGGATTTTAATAAATGTAATTTCGCTTTAAAAACAACAACAACTTGATTTTTCGTCTATTTTTGGCGGTGACTAACTTTAGGCAAATGGAAATTAGGAAGATAGAAAAGGAACAGCGGTCGTCTGACACCTGTTAAAGAATGCCATTGATTGGATAGATACATTATGATGTCATTTTATGAATAAACAATTTCTTAAACAATTTTTTACGCGTCATTTTTATTAATTAGAAACGATAAAAAGATACGATTTTGAAATTGACAGTATTAGAAAACAATTTTTTTAAAATAAATGATAGTTTTAGAAATAAATAAATACATGCATGATAAAAAATCTTTTTTTATTTAGTATAAAATAGTTTTTTTTAACCAACCAAAGATAATTATAACTTTTATTGTTCTTTGATATATATTATACGCGGAAATATTTAATTTAATATAAAATATAATTTAAAATAAAAGTAAAATAGTTCACTATAAGCCAGCGATCGAATTGCTTCTACATTAATTATTTTTTATACTATTATTAAATACTTATTTACAATACTGTCAATTCTTAAATTCTATCTGAACTTAAAAAAAATTATTTTAACTGGAGAGCTAATTAACGTTTTTCAAATTTAAAATAAAAATAAAATAGTTCACTATAAATCAGCGATCGAATTGTTAATTAAATGACTAACTTTTAAAAATGCTTCTACATTAATTATTTTTATACTATTATTAAATGCTTATTAAATTCTTTTACAATCATTTCAATTCTATCTTAACTTGAATTTTTTGTTTAATTCTAAAAATACTATTAATTATTAAATATTTAGTTATTAAATTATTTTCACATTCTTTTTCAACAATTTCAATTTTTATCAATATTTCATAGTAATGCCGTCATAATTTCTATATCCAATCAAATTGTATTCTTTCAGCCGGTGTCAAACAGTTGCTGTTCCTTTTCTATCTTCCTAATTTCCTAAACTGAGAGAGGGCCGATTTTTTAAAATCGAAGATTCATATTTTTTTTTCATGTTTGTTATAAAGCATGGTTGAAGCAATATTGTTTATTGTAATTCAATAAAAATAAAATGTTTAAATGGATTTAATGGGATTTATTTCATACGTGTAAAAAAAATACCTACTTTTCACTCCAGGAATTCAATACAAAATGAAAAAAAATCGAGATTAATTCGTGTTTTCTTTTGTGTTAAAAACAGAAAAATTCGTTTTGTTTGTTTTGACTTCTTTAGTAAATGAATATAACTTTTTTTTCGTGTGAATTAAATTTATTAAAAAAATAAAATATATGAAAATATAAAAGAACAAAAATTCAAATATGAAAACCACGATTTAAACGTGCAATTATTTAAAGAACAAAAATCAATAATGAATTTATATCACCGCAACACGGTGTAATCCTTATTTCGTCCCTAGTGTAAACATGTCCGGGAATTAGTTAAGTGTGCCGAATTGTTTTCCTATCAAGTTAAGATTATATTTGTTAATGATGGAGAATTGTTGCGATTTCTCCAGTAAGGTTCTCTTGTGTGTCGAATTCATTAAAAACTAAAATATATGAAAACATGAAATTCAACATATTATTTAAGACTGAACATTTGATTATTATTTGATTAGTCGAAGCTGAAACCATTAATCAGAATAATCAAAATAAATATATAAAAATGTGGTTAAATACGTTTGTGTTAAGAAAATCCGGAGGAGTTACATTTCACTGACCCATAGATCGGGCATTTTAAAAAGTGCACAAAAAACAAGAACACCGCCCGACCGATGTATAGGAAAAATTACTTCTTTAAGATTTTCTTAGGAATTTAAAAATAAATGTTTTAATAATTTGTTTGTTTTATTTCCGAAATATATCGTTTTTAGTTAATTGAAAAATATCTTAAAAAAAAAACAATGCAAAAAAGATTTATTTGTAGAAATAATTTTTTTATTAATCGAAAAAAAATATCTAAAAAAAATTAAAAAAAAGATTTTTTATTCATTGAAATTAAAAAGAAATGGATTCATTTGTAAAACAATTTAGTTTTACTTCATTGAAAAAATATTTTTTAAAAAGTCATTGAAAAAAAAATTTGTTTGTAAAAAAATTTCTTTTAGTTCATTGGAAACATATCTTTAAAAAATTACAGCGTTTTAATAGTTGATAAGTGTTCGTTTATTTGGTGGTATAACCGAATGTCGGAATTGTAGAATGAATAGTTCTCATCCAATCAGTGGCGACGGCTATTTAACAGGGAGAAATCATTTTTGTCAGATTAAAGAGGTAGGAGTATGCGTACGTGTAAGAAATGTGCAGTCAGTTAATGACGGTTAATACCCAGGAAAATTATGTAAAAGTATAAAAGTACTTGGTGTAAAATGGTGTCGTAAATGTAGTCGGTAAAGTGAGGGTGACATTTTATCTACTTACTCTTTAAATTAGAACGATGAGGGTCATGGCGCTCCTCGGACTAAATGTAATTTTTTAATATAACGAAATAATGTATATGTAATTTCAGTCGTTAGTTATATTGTGAAGGGGTCGTGTCAAAGGTCACCAAGGTAACGTAATGGCTAAGGACGTAAACATAATAAGTTTTTATGTGCAATCTCTTGTTGTCCAGAGGGGGGAATTGAGTCTCTTATTATATACAAGAAGATAATGAGCCTGCAGGTTATGTTCTCCAGCAGTCACAGCACTGTAAGAAGCGATAAATTGTTTTATCCGTAACAATTTTTCTGCAAAAAATCGGTCGATTCTAGAGCTTCCGTTTTCAACATGTCTTGTTTTGTGCTCAGGGCAGCCGTTTTTATTGCAATTGAGAGACTCCTAATTTAGATTTATGAAGCTTAAGATATCTGGTTAATCTCCAGACAGAGGGTGTTGCATGTTACAATTTTGAATAGCAACAGTAACTCTTTATTTCAGTCGTTGTAATTCTCGTAGTTTGACGTTTGACAACTGAGCTCTTCTCTACATTTCCATACTCTGTACTTATTGACCATCTGCTTCCGCATTTTTAAGGTTATTGTCCAGTAGGTTTGCCATTGATAACAACGAGAAAGAACCAGTGAGTGACGGTGTGATAATAACGAAAAAGATAAAGTGAGTCTTTGCCATTGATGGAAACGAGTGACGGTTTAAGAGTTTTACATTATTAACTGCTGATGATAAGGAACGTATAGGGGAGTCAATTCACAAATAATATCATGGTTGTAAGTGATGAGATGCCATGGTTAAAACTGTTCGAATGAATCAACAAATGAATGGTAGTGTAGTTTAAGATGTGTTTCTGATGCATTGTTGAATGAAGCCAATTGTGATTCTATTTTTTAATTATGAGAAATGATATTTGTGTTTTAATTGAAAACAAAGAGACTTTCGTCGCCGACAGTTATTTTGGGGTCGAACCAGTGAATTATTTTCCTTTGCAGTGACATCGCTTTCTTTTCTTTAATTTCTCAGCCAGGATTTTATTTTATTTGCTACAAATTTGGAGTATTGATAGCAAAAAAACTTGCTTTTGATAAAAAATCCATGGGTTTTATGAGTTCTTGATTCTCTATTCTTTGTTGCTACAAATGATGGAAACACATGGATCTGCATAGATTTTATCAAGACTTTATATCTGAAACGCATGTCTGTCTTATCTTGGGTGCAGCATTTGTTTGTATTTTTTCATATGTTTTATATATGATTACCTGATGATGTTTTTTATTAATAGCTCATTTTATAATGAGAAATATCTACATTGCAGGCTCCCACAATAACCTATAAAGAGAGCCTGAAGACATCCAAGGACAATGTTAAGTTAGCATTTAAGTTATTTCTAGTAAGCATTTATTTGTTTTTGATTAATAGCTGATCGTACAAGATTATCAAGTGTGAGTTTTATGTTTCAATAAAGATGATGTATAAGAACAATAATAAACTCATTGTTTACAAGATTATCAAGTGCGAGTTCTGAAATGTGTAGAAAGATTTTGTTTACGAGAACTTTAATATTAATATTGTTCACATGAATCTAACTTTCACATTTTATGGTGTCTCATATGTTTTGTTAGATCTCGTTTAGTAAAACATGAAAATACACATTTTTCACAAGAATATGGGTTTCCCCTAATGTGTAAGCTCATGTGCTTCGTAAGTTGTTGTTTCGTTGAACATGAATAATCACATAGTCCACAGGAATATGGCTTTTCTCCAGTGTGAGTTCTTACGTGTATCACTAGATTTGATCGAGTTGAAAATGAATATTGACATTGTCCACAAGAATATGGTCTTTCTCCAGTGTGAGTTCTTATGTGTATCACTAAACTTGATTTAGTTGAAAATGAACATTGACATTGTCCACAAGAATATGGTCTTTCTCCAGTGTGAGTTCTTATGTGTATCACTAAACTTGATTTAGTTGAAAATGAACATTGACATTGTCCACAAGAATATGGTCTTTCTCCAGTGTGAGTTCTTACGTGTCTCTCTAGTTTTGATGGAGTTAAACATGAATATGTACATTGTTTACAAGAATATGGCTTTTCTCGAGTGTTAGTTCTGATATGCTTCGCTAGATTTGGTTTCTCAGGACGGGAATATTCCAATTGTTCCCAAGAATATGGCTTTTCTCCAGTGTGTGTACTCATATGCCTCGCTGGATTTGGTTTCTCAGAACGTGAATATTCCCAGTGTTCCCAAGGAGATGGCTTTTCCTCAGTGTGAGTACTCGTATGGATCGGTAGATTTGGTTTCTCAGAACAGGCATATTCCCCTTGTTCCCAAGAATACGACTTTTCTTCAGTGTGAGTACTCATATGCATCGGTTGATTTGAATGATCAGAACGTGGATATGTACATTGTTCCCGGGAATATGGATTTTCTTCAGTCCGAGTACTCATATGCATCGGTAGATTTGGTTTCTCTGAACTTGAATGTTGGTATTGTTCACGAGAATATGGCTTTTCTCTAGCGTAAGTATTCATATGCATTACTAGATTTGGTTTCTCAGAACGTGAATATTGATGTTGTTCACGAGAAATCGGCTTTTCCCCAGTGTGAGTACTCATATGGATCGGTAGATTTGGTTTCTCAGAACAGACATATTTCCCTTGTTCCCAAGAATACGACTTTTCCTTAGTGTCAGTCATATGCATCGGTAGATTTTGTTTATTAGAACGTTTATATTGACACTGTTCCCAAGAATATAGCTTTTCTCCAGTGTTAGTACTTATATGTATCGCTAGATTTCGTTCCTTAAATTTGGTTTCTCCAGAATGAGTTCTTATAGGCTTCTCTAGATTTGATAATCGAGAACAAACAATTTAACAACAATCCTTATGTTTTGCTGAATTTCATTCATCAGAATAAAACATTTCACACGAATCCTCAGCTTTGTCATATGTCGCATTAGATTTTATTTCTGAGAAAAAATCGATGCACACATTGTACAAAAATAAGAGTTTTCTTTTGTGTGGCTCATATGTTGCACTAGATGTATCTTTTAAGAAGAGGAAAATTCACATACTAGTTCAGATTCAACAAAAGCGTCCAAGCAGGAACATCTGCAAAGAAAACATTAATTTATTTCATTTATTGCCAATATTTTTAAAGTGATTTTTGTAATAAAATATTTTTAAATTTTTTATCATTATGAAAATTATTTAGAGATTTACCATTCATGCTGACACAATCATAACTATGATTAATATCTTTTATATTGACACAATCATAACTATGATGAATATCTTTTATATTGATACAATCATAACTATAATTAATATCTTTTATATTGATACAATCATAACTATGATTAATATATTTTATATTAATACAATCATAACTACGATGAATATCTTTTATCTTGATACAATCATAACTATGATGAATATCTTTTATATTGATACAATCATAACTATGATTAATATCTTTTATATTGATACAATCATAACTATGATGAATATCTTTTATATTGATACAATCATAACTATGATGAATATCTTTTACATTGATACAATCATAACTATGATTTTTTTTTTACATGGGTGTCACCACTTATCAAGGCCCAGAGGCCACTCAAGGATAAGGGTTAATAGGTATATATTAGTCATTGTGATTTTAGCATAGTAAACAGTGGGAATTTTGTAACTTGGATTACTTAGGTGGACGATTCAATTAGAACTTGTTCACATTGAACTTTTTCTTTTTTTTTTGTAGGTATCACCACATTATCAAGGCCAATAGGCCACTCAAGGTAAAGGTTAAAGAGTGTACAGTAAAAATTGGACAATATAATAATCATTAGTAATGAAAATTTGTTAAATTATATGGAACGGCTCATCAAGAACTTATTTACGTTAGACTTGAAGACAACCATATTGTAGTCAGCCGGAAAGCAGGAAAACGGAAGACAATTCCACAGGCGTGCAGTTCTAATAAAAAAGCTTTGTTCATGGAATCTACGTTTAGGTTTAGGCACAGATAAAGAGTGGGGGGAATTATTGATAGTGTTTACAGCTAGACGAGTGTTTCTTGTGAAAGTTTTGCGAGGGGGGACCATAGATTGAAGCTCAGTCGAACACTTTCTATGAAAATAACGATACATCAGAGACAAACTCGCAACATCTCTTCTGTGAGATAGAGGTTGCAAGGAAGAGAAAATGACATCTCCTACGAGGCTACGAAGTCTATTTTGAATTCTATCAAGGCAGGACAAGTCCTTTCTAGCAGCTCCTGCCCAGATGTGGCAACAGTATTTCATCCTTGGACGTACCTGGCTCTTATATAAATAGAGAATTGCATCAGCAGTGAGATATCTACTGGATCGATAGAAAGATCCCACCATTTTTCCAACGGCCTTTGCAACAGATTTGATATACGTGTTCCATTTAAGATCAGGAGTAATGGTCAAGCCCAGAAGCTTGTCAAAACTTGAGGCCTCCTGAAGACGAGAGCCATTCATTTCAATTGATGCCAGATGGGGATCAGAATGTTGATGATGTAAAGAGAGAAGCTTGGTTTTAGATGCATTAAAAGTAACCAGCCACTCCTTTCCCCATTGTACTACATGCTCAAGATCAGAGGAGAGAGAATTGGAGAGAACTTGGTCGTTTACTGTCTTAGATGTGCTACCATAAATGGTAGTGTCGTCAGCATAAATGTCTACAAATGATGTAAGGATGTGATTTGGAAGATCATTAATGTAGGTCAGGAAAAGAGTTGGGCCCAGGATTATATTTTATATTAATACAATCATAACTACGATGAATATCTTTTATCTTGATACAATCATAACTATGATGAATATCTTTTATATTGATACAATCATAACTATGATGAATATCTTTTATATTGATAAAATCATAACTATGATGAATATCGTTTACATTGATACAATCATAACTATGATTTTTTTTTACATGGGCGTCACCACTTATCAAGGCCAAGAGGCCACTCAAGGATAAGGGTTAATATGTATATATTAGTCATTGTGATTTTAGCATAGTAAACAGTGGGAATTTTGTAACTTGGATTACTTAGGTGGACGATTCAATTAGAACTTGTTCACATTGGACTTTTTTTTTTTTATAGGTATCACCACATTATCAAGGCCAATAGGCCACTCAAGGTAAAGGTTAAAGAGTGTACAGTAAAAATTGGACAATATAATAATCATTAGTAATGAAAATTTGTTAAATTATATGGAACGGCTCATCAAGAACTTATTTACGTTAGACTTGAAGACAACCATATTGTAGTTAGCCGGAAAGCAGGAAAACGGAGACAATTCCACAGGCGTGCAGTTCTAATAAAAAAGCTTTGTTCATGGAATCTACGTTTAGGTTTAGGCACAGATAAAGAGTGGGGGGAATTATTGATAGTGTTTACAGCTAGACGAGTGTTTCTTGTGAAAGTTTTGCGAGGGGGGACCATAGATTGAAGCTCAGTCGAACACTTTCTATGAAAATAACGATACATCAGAGACAAACTCGCAACATCTCTTCTGTGAGATAGAGGTTGCAAGGAAGAGAAAAGGACATCTCCTACGAGGCTACGAAGTCTATTTTGAACTCTATCAAGGCAGGACAAGTCCTTTCTAGCAGCTCCTGCCCAGATGTGGCAACAGTATTTCATCCTTGGACGTACCTGGCTCTTATATAAATAGAGAATTGCATCAGCAGTGAGATATCTACTGGATCGATAGAAAGATCCCACCATTTTTCCAACGGCCTTTGCAACAGATTTGATATACGTGTTCCATTTAAGATCAGGAGTAATGGTCAAGCCCAGAAGCTTGTCCAAACTTGAGGCCTCCTGAAGACGAGAGCCATTCATTTCAATTGATGCCAGATGGGGATCAGAATGTTGATGATGTAAAGAGAGAAGCTTGGTTTTAGATGCATTAAAAGTAACCAGCCACTCCTTTCCCCATTGTACTACATGCTCAAGATCAGAGGAGAGAGAATTGGAGAGGACTTGGTCGTTTACTGTCTTAGATGTGCTACCATAAATGGTAGTGTCGTCAGCATAAATGTCTACAAATGATGTAAGGATGTGATTTGGAAGATCATTAATGTAGGTCAGGAAAAGAGTTGGGCCCAGGATTATATTTTATATTAATACAATCATAACTACGATGAATATCTTTTATCTTGATACAATCATAACTATGATGAATATCTTTTATATTGATACAATCATAACTATGATGAATATCTTTTATATTGATACAATCATAACTATGATGAATATCTTTTATATTGATACAATCATAACTATGATGAATATCTTTTATATTGATACAATCGTAACTATGATGAATATCTTTTATAGTGATACAATCATAACTATGATTAACATCTTTTATATTGATACAATCATAACTATGATGAACATCTTTTATATTGATACAATCATAACTATGATGAACATCTTTTATATTGATACAATCATAACTATGATGAACATCTTTTATATTGATACAATCATAACTATGATGAATATCTTTTATATTGATACAATCATAACTATGATGAATATCCTTTATATTGATACAATCATAACTATGATGAATATCTTTTATATTAATACAATCATAACTATGATGAATATCTTTTATATTGATACAATCATAACTATGATGAATATCTTTTATATTGATACAATCATAACTATGATGAATATCTTTTATAGTGATACAATCATAACTATGATGAACATCTTTTATATTGATACAATCATGATCGTTAAAAAAAGGCACTTAAGTTGTTATCATAAATTTTCTGATTGTTTTTTTTGTTTTTATCTAAGATGTGTTCGGTCTCTTGACTGAATGTATCCTCATTCTTGAACTTCAGTAACCATGCTTTTTCTTTTGACTATTCTGGCATGTTTTTTTTTTATTCTTACCCTCCTGATTCTGTCCCATAAACTAAACTGTGCCTTCGGGTGACGTTCTCAGCATTGGCCAGGAGGTGGATTTTATAGTGATACAATCAAAACTACAATGAATATCCCAGATTTTTTATGAAAATTGGAAATATTTTAATATTCTAATAATATTCATAAGGGCATGATAAAAAGAATAAGAGCAAATTCTGACAAAATAACCGTTTTGGAGTTTCGTCGTTGTTTAAAGCCACAATACAACCGTTGATTACGACATGTTTAAAGGTTAATTATATTGTAAAAACAATAAACATGCTATGACATTATATATATATATATATATATATATATATATATATATATATATAAGAGATAAATTTATATGGGATTGTCATTAAGAAGATAAAGTTTGAATTAATTTTTCAATTAGGCGAAGACTAATAATACAAAATAAAGCAAAATTAAGATAGAAACGTAGAGAATTTAAATAAATTGGTAATAAAAAGTCATCTATATATATATATATATATATATATATATATATATATAATGTATAAAAACAAGATTTAACATAATTATGAAGCACATTATATATATTTATTTAGGGGTAAACAGTTACATATGGTCGCTACAAACAGCTGTTTGAATCAATGAGACTTCCATAGACCACCCTGACCCCATCGACGCAACAAAGGTAAAGGAATATATATATATATATATATATATATATATATATATATATATATATATATATATATATATATATGACACAATATAAGTGAGAAATAAAAATGAAATTATAATTAGAAAGATAATGTTAGTATTATTAATTTAATAGAAAATAAAGTAAAATTCAGATAGAAACGCAGGGACTTTCGATAAATTGGTATATATATATATATATATATATATATATATATATATATATATGTGTGTGTGTGTGTGTGTGTGTGTGTGTGTGTGTGTGTGTGTGTGCACATACACACACATATAATAAGTTTAAATAAAAATGCGATTGTCACTAAAGGATAATGTTAGCATCATAAATTTAAATTTAGGCTAAGACCAGTAATACAGAATTTAAAAAAAAGCAAAATTCAGATGGAAACGATGAATTGGAAAAAAAACTGATTATAAAAAGTTATCTCCCTTTCATCGCAAATGTACAAGAAAGATTAAAATTAAAAAAAAAACACTTAAGAATAAAAAGAATTTTAATTAAATGATTAACATAACCAGCAGAGGATGAAGAATATTTTAATGAATATTTTATTCAAATGAACCTTCTTTACTTCTGTTTATTCATAAGAAACAACAACTAAGCAAAAAAAAAATATTTGAATAGAATCTAGAATTTGAATATGTAATCTAGTATTCGAAAAATAAATCAAGTAAATAAATTGTTAAAAGCATGCAAAATATTTTATTGTTGGAAATATTATTTAAAAAGTAAAAATACGAAAGCCATCGAAAACATTAAAAAATAAAAAAAACAAAAATTAGATCAGCTGCGTTGAATCTTTTTGAATATATGGAATGTACTCATATATGCATAATTAGAGTGTATTTTATCGTATGATGAGTAGCTATGTCGGAATATTTTTTTAATGGTATATTCAAAATTATCCAAATAGTTACGAAACAATTGTTTTATCACTTTATATCTTGTTGTTTTGATTTGTACGAAAATTTTAATCATTAATCTTAAATAATAGAGTCAAAAATATTTAAAATTTGACTCTTTTTTATTAATATATGAACATTACGGGAATTTTGATATATTGAGAAATTTGGGTAAAACATATATATATATATATATATATATATATATATATATATATTACAATAGAAAAATGCGAGTATAAAAAGTAATATGGTTAAGCTTAAACATGGAAAAGTAAAGGACTCTATATCTGTGCCTAAATCAAAACGCGGATTTCATGAGCAAAGCTTCTTTCTTAGAACTGCACGCCTGTGGAACTCTGTTCCGTCTGCCTGCTTCCCTCCGGACTACAACTTGGATGTCTTCAAGTCTAATGTTAACAAATTCCTAATGAACCACCCCCCTAATTAAACACTTCATAAAATCTCCTCACTAACGTGATGTACTTGCAATAACCCTTATCCCTGAGTGGCTTCCGGGCCTTGATAAGTGGTGATCACTGTGTAAAAAAAAAAAAAAAAAAAAAAAAGGACTAGTTGTAAAAACTGGAAAAGATATTCTAGTAAAAAATATAATAAATTTATAACTTAAAATATTGCAGCATTAAGAATTGATCATATAATGGTATAATTTTTTATTTTAAATTAAGTGTTTTTATATTTAAGGCAATTCTGCAGTATTTGGACGGCGGTCATCTTATTTTGTTCGTTTCCCTAGATTTTAATAAACAGTATTGGGAAATAATAAAATATAAGGTAATTTTATTACATCTAAAGTCGAAATACAGACTTTAAAATAAAAATGATGGAATCTAAAGCTGAAATACAAACTTTCAAGTAAAACCAATGGTATCTTCTTTATTGTCATGCCACAGTAATGAACATATCCAGAAATTGCGAAAAACGATGAGGTAGAAAAGTAAATATTAATTAAATATGTTTCGAATACAATTAACGAAGATTGAGATTTGGTAAATAAAAGAAACCGAAGAGTTCGAATCGTAACAAAGGAAGTTTTTTTTTTTATCTTAAAAATTTTAGCAGAACTTTATTCACTTCGAAATTTTGTTTTGCTACTTGTACAGTTTAATCAATACATTTAAAAAAAATGAAAATATTGAAAGAATAATATTGTACGTAACTGTTATGGAATGAACTTCCCCGAAAGAAAAAAATGTCTCTACATTTGATCAAGTAGTTTTTTTATTTACAGAGAAAAATCACATTTTAATGAGATCGATCTATCGTTGCCATTTGGCTGTTTACGGGCACGAGTAGACAAACAATTGATTAACAAATGACAAAATGAAAACAGATTTAAAAAAGGGCACAGAACTTCTGTAAAATAAGTGAAAAAAACATAAAATATTTATCTAAAAAATATTTATCTAAGTATTTTTTCTGCTCATATTTCAAAATAATCTCGTCAAATTTTGACAATCTTCAAGCGGTGATTGAAGTTATTTCCTCCTGGCTCTCCTTCTCCTAAGCGGGGGGGGGGGGAGTTGGTCGCTACCCGATCGATCTCATTAAAATGTGATTTTCCTTGAAAAAAAAAATAAATTCTTGATCAAATTAAGTGATTTTTTTTTTTCATGAAACCTTTATTCCATAACGAGTACGTACAATATATTTTTGTTAAATTTTTAGTTTACCGACACCTCGGCATTCACCTTTAATTTGTCGACTTATATAAGTTTTCGAGTACGGTGAGCACGAATATCGCATTTATTATTTGCGCAAACACGCAGTTATCCGTATTTGAAGACATTCAGTATCCAACGTAATCCTTATCATTTTTAATGGCGGCCATCTTGTTTTCCGATAGCGAAAAAAAACGCCAAAAAAAAAAAAAGGCTAAATATGTCACATGCAACTGGAATCCCCCCTTTCCTGCCACTTGTGTTGACGCAAAAAAAAAGGTTTATTGGAGGGGGGGGGTAAATTCCAAGAAATCTTGAGCGAAAGGAAAGACCGTAAAGGCACAACCACAAATTAAAAACAGTATTTAGAATAATTTTAATTTATTTTAATTTACCTTTTAATTTATTAATATAAATAATGATATTTATTAAAACAAATTAAAAAGTAAATATTACCTTTCACTACCACAGACCACTAATTTGTTTGTTTTTAGGGATATTCGATGTTGCTGGCCACAAACCTGATGATCAAATCCGTTGCAAATTTACAGTTTGCATGGTATTAACCCCTTTTAATTGATAAATAAAAAAGAATTAAGTTTTCACGAGTGGTTTACAAAAGCATATCTTATGTTTTTCGTTCTTTTTGGGGGCCAAAGCACAGCCCCCCCCCACTCCTCCACCGCCTCCCCCAAATGTAAACAGAGAAATTCTGTGAAATGTTGAATAGTATTCTACTCGATAAAGGTCGGCGCGTGACTTATGGAAAACGGTTAATTAAACCGCAGAAGCACCTATACAAGTTCTATAATGGAATACCTCACCTCAAAAAAAAAAACAAAAAAAAAAACATAACCGCTCGTGAAAACTTACCGACAGCAATATTTTTATTTTTAAATGAGGTGAAGACTTTTTATTTTATGAAAAATATTTTGTCATTTAAAATGTCCGCCATGTATTTATGAACTTAGTGAAACGTCAAGTGACTACGCGCGTGCGCGCAGTTTAAAAAGAAAAGTGAAAATACTACTATAATTAAGAAAGTGAAAGAAAATGTCGGTTTCGATATCGGGAAGCTGAAAAATGTCCGGAAGGGTGAGGGTGAGGGGGTCATTTCGGCCTTGAAGCCGAAGAATATTTTTGGGCCATGTTTTGGCCCTTTTGGCTATTTTTGGCGTTTTTTTCCCAAACGGGAACAAGATGGCCGTCAGCAAAACAATAGTGATTACGTTGGATACTAAATGTCTTCAAATATTGATAACTACTTGTTTGCGCAAAAAATGAATGCGATATTCTTTCTCAATGTACCCGAAAATTTATAAAGTCGACAAAGTAAAAATGAATGCCGAGGGGTCGGCAAACTAAAAAAAAAATGCCATATTTTTTTTAGTTTTTTAATGTCTTGATTAAACTGTACAAGTACCTTGGCTTTTTGTAAATTAATTTCGCTGTTCTTTTTTCGTAATTTTTGGATATTACTGCGACATGATAAAACCGGGGACGATTTTCCATCATATATTTTGGTTAAATAAATTTTTAAATTTTATATTATAAAGTCTATTTTTTATGAATGTGAAATTTTGTTTAAAAGTTCAAATAAAATTTGTAAGGCAAGTAAAAATAACAAAAAAAATCTCGTTTTTCTTTTCTTTTTATTTTTTTTTTAAAATAAAACTAACATTGACGTTTGACTTAAACCATTGCCGAGGACGAATTTTTCGCATACACCGCCATGTTCCTAGTATCTCAGAACAACGGGGATGCCAAAGTAAAACAAAGCCAAAATTATTATTAAATCTATCTCTTCATAAACAGCATTTTTCCGAATTAAAAAATTCATAATATACTTTATTTATTTATTACACCTCATAGTAATGAGGTATTCCATATAATATATTCATGAATTATTTGTTTTTCATACAGTGTCGCCATTACTTTCTGTAAAAAAAAAAAAAGTTTTTCTTCAGTGTGTGCAAAATACGGGGACGATTTTTCATCATATATTTTGGTTAAATAAATTTTTTATTATAAAAGGTGTATAAAGTCTATTTTTGTATGTTTGTAAAAGTTTGTTTAAAAGTTCAAATAAAGTTTGTAATTTCAATGAAAAAAAAAACATCTCGCTTTTTTTTCATTGACGTTTGACATAAAACATTGCTGAGGACAGTATCTCAGAAGAACGGGGATGCTAAAGTAGCCAAAGTTATTATTAAATATATCTCTTCATAAACAACGTTTTTCCGAATTTAAAAAAAAAATCATATTATACTTTATTTGTTTTTTAGTTTATACCTCAGCGTAATGCCGTATTCCATATAATATATTCCTGAATAAATTGGGCACTTGTACAGTTTAGTCAAGACATTAAAAAAAGGAAAATATCGAAAAAAGGTTATATTGTACGTATGCGTTATGGAACGAAGTTCTCCGGAAAAGAATTTCACTTAATTTTATCAAGTAGTTTTTTTTTTTTGTAGTTTTTTTTTTTTTACAGCGAAAATGTTATGATTCCAAGCAAAATGTTCGATTTTTAGTAAGAAAAGCTAGAATTAAAGATGGGGAGGGAGTATCGGCGCTTTACATGGAGTTATCTCCCCGTTGTGTTTATAAAATTCAAACAAAATTAAAAAAAAAAAAAAAGATGTCTGCCTTCAACGCGCTCTCATACAAACGTGTTTTTCCGCTGTAAAAAAAAATAAATAAATAAAAAAATAGAAACCCCAAAAACGAAAAATGGATAAAAAATTCAAATATGACAAATTAATGTTACCAAAGGCAAGATAAATTATTCTGTTACCTATCTGATTAAGTTTTGTGTGATTGTACATATTTTAAAGCGTCTATTTAATCTGAAACACAAGGTAAGTTAGGACGAGAAGATGGCCGCCATGCAATCATTTAAATGGGAAGTCTCGATAATCGTTTAAATCTTTACAACAAAGCAATATACTGATAGAAATTTATCCAAATAATTTCACGGTGACACTCATTGAATCAATTTCTTTCAGTATTTAGTTTATTTGTAGAGTTTTAAGCCAGTAATGACACTTCAAAGAAGGCATTTCTTGTCGGTCATATTTTCTTTTTAACTCTGCACTCGGCACTTATTTTTATTTTTTATATTTTCGAACGGAATAAAACTTCATAATACGTTAGAAATTCAAAACTTATCCAGATACATAAAAGAGTAACTTATCTTGCCTTTGGTAACATTTTTTGTTTCTTTGTTTGAATTTTTAAAACCTTTTTTCTTTGTTTGTTGGCTTCTATGCTATACACTGTTTTATGATAATTTTTTTTTTTTTTCAGCTTAAACATTTTTCATTATTTTTTCTAGCACTCCATGGTATATTTGAAAATGATTTTTTTTTTTTTTTTTTTTTTTTTTTTTACATAGGGTCACCACTTATCAAGGCCGACAGGCCACTCAAGGATAAGGGTTAAAGAGTATAGAGTAGTCAAAAGGACAATATAGTAATCGATAGTAATGGAAGTTCGGTAAATTTGTTAACTTAAGTGGAACGGCTCATCAGAAACTTGTTCACGTTGGACTTGAAGACAATCATATTATAGACAGCTTAGGGCATCCCGGCATATCTGATTTGTATGGGTAGAGGAGGATTGCATCAGAAGTCAAGTACTTTCTGAAATGGAGTAGAAAGAGACAAGCAATGTCTCTTTTCTGAGAAAGGGGCTCATATATATATATATATATGAAGACACCATAAAAATTCTAAGAATATTTCTTGGGTATTTGCCCCTCATCGTACGAGTTACTTCTTTCGATTCAGTTTGTGTGTAATGTTGAATGGTCGGAATGTACAACATTTGATTTGTGGTTCCCAACGTTGTGTTGTTGCAGTAGAATTGCGTTAGACGATTGATATCATCGATTATTATTCGATTTAATGGCAGAAAAACAAAACAGAAACAGATTTTGTTGCTAAAAACAATTGCTTATCATTATAATAATTATAACACTTAGTTCGAGTCAGTTTTTTTTTTTTTTTCAGATTAATTTTTTCTTATTTCTCGGTTACATTCAATTTTTATGGTATCTGTTGTTTATTAAATTATAGATGAAACTACAGAATAGCTTCTTTTTTTTAGCCACCGCTCCGTATGTTAAGTATGCGTTTCTAAATAACCCAATTATTTCAGCACGGCCCGTATTTTGTATAAGTACTCGAAAGTTGTGGTACTAGTGGAGAGAGTGATCCGCGCTATTTTTTAAATCGTATTTCCAAGTTTAATTAAAGTTTTATAATGTATTTTTTATTCACTTCTAAGGTTGAAGTATAGAATAGGTAAAAAACACCCTCACCATGTTAATAATGGCTTTTTAAATAATAACGTTATTATTTACGTCCGGATCATTCTCTGCACTAGTACCAGAAATTTAATTGGTAAATGTGTAATTTTCCACTCAAAATGACTGCCGACTGTGAAGACCACTTATACGTTTGCTATTTTAAAACGGTGACCCCAAAATGTGTACAGAAAGCAATTTACTATTAAACATATTTTTATTTTCAATTTTAATGGGAAAATAAAAATCACTTAGTGTTATAAATGGATTCAACATTAAACAAATATTAACAACCCTCTTACTCCTTACAAATTGAATTACAACTTTGGTATAGAACCTATTCTATACTTTAACCTTACAATTGAATAAAAAAATACATAAAACTTGGAAATATGATTTAAAAAATAGGGCGGATCACTCTCTGCACTAGTACCTTAAAGTTTTATGATGTATTTTTTTATTCACTTGTAAGGTTAAAGTATAGAATAGGTACAAAAACACCCTCCCCTCATCCATGTTAAGAATGGCTTTTTTAAATAATAACGTTATTATTTACGTCTGGATAACTCTCTGCACTAGTACCAGAAAATTTAATTGGTAAATGTGTAATTTTCCACTCAAAATGGCTGCCGACTGTTAACGCCACTTATACGTTTGATATCTAAATCCGGTGCCCCAAAATATGTACATGAATTTATAGAAAGCAATTTACTATTAAAAATATTGCTTTTATTTTCAATTTTAATGGGAAAATAAAAATCACTTCGTGTTATAAATTGATCCGAAATTGAACAAATATTAACAACCCTTTTACTCCTTACAAATTAAATTACAACTTTGGTATTAGTGCAGTGAGTGATCCGCCTGATCCGGACGTAAATAATAACGTTATTATTTAAAACGCCATTCTTAACATGAGGAGGGGAGGGTGTTTTGTACCTATTCTATACTTTAACCAATTGAATAAAAAAAAATTGGTCATAAAACTTTAATTAAACTTGGAAATACGATTTAATAAATAGCGCGGATCACTCTCTGCACTATTACCACAACTTTCGAGTACTTATACAAAATACGGGCTGTGCTGAAATAATTGGGTTATTAAGAAACCCATACTTATTATAGTTAATTAAACTTGGAAATACGATTTTAAAAATAGCGCAGATCACTCTCTGCACTAATACCTTAAAGCTTTATTATATATATAGTTTTTTTATTCAATTGTAAGATTAAAAGTATAGAATAGGTACAAGACACCCTCCCCATGTTAAGAATGTTTTTTTTTATTTTAAATAACGTTATTATTTACGTCCGGATAACTCTCTGCACTAGTCCCAACTTTAATTAAACTTGGAAATACGGTTTTAAAAATAGCGCGGATTACTCTCTGCACTAGGTGTATCAGAATTTTTGTAGGAATTTTTGAAACCCCTAACACGAAACTGCGAACAAAATATAAAAATCTCGTAATTTCTCTGTTAAAGTGGGTTGTTTATTTTCTTTATGGATTATACTTCCAAAATAAACTATTAAAGTTGTTTTAAAAGTAATAGAAATAAAAAAAAAAAAAACAATAATGAATTTTCCGAACTTAATATTTTTCAATTTTTAAACTTTAAAAATCTATCAAAATTTTTCTATTGATTCTAATTTAACGCTATTTTCAGGGTCAATGTGAAATTTTATGTTCTTTCCAATACACCGAATATAATATTTTAGACAAACGTTTTTTTTTTAATTCACGCCCCCCCCCCCATTTTCAAGTGTCTATTAAAAAGTAAATAATTAATGTACTCAAAGTGTTATATATCACAAATTGAAGAGAAAAGGTCAATAAATAATATATTCAAATGTAAAACAAAAAAAAAATCGTAGTGTTTTTTTTTTAGAATTTTACCTGTAAAGTTTGAAGTTTAACACCTTTTATTTTAAACCACGTTATTTGTTTGTTTTTTTTTCATGGAACCTTGCTCCTTTAATTGAAAAAAATTAGGGCTTGAATTACATTTTCCGACGGGTTATAAGCTTGGAAAGACAGGGGGTCGAATAATTCACGTCTCCCATTTTGAAATGTCTATTAAAAATAAATAATTTATGTAACAAAGTCTTATATATCACAAATTGAAGAGAAAAGGTAAATAAATAATATATTCAAATTTAAAACAAAACAAAAAAAGAACTGTTTTTTTAGAAATTTACCTGTAAAGTCCAAAGTTTAAAACCTTTTTTAAAAAAAAAAAAAAAAAACACGTTTTTTTTTTTTATGAAACCTTGATCCTTGTTCCTTTAATTGAAAAAAACTTGGGGCTTGAATTACATTTTTCGAGGAGTTATAAGCTTGGAAAGATGGGGTGGAATTATTCACTATTTTCACGAGATTTCTGACACACCTATCTCTGCACTAGTACCAAATTTCTTTACCATTTAAACAAATTTTTCAAGCAAGACCTGGTAAACGCAAGATCTGGTAAAAAAGAAATCAAAATTTTTATAGAAATAAAAAAAAATCTTATTTTAAATGCATTAAATTTGTTAATTGTTAGGGAATAAAATATCGAAAAATAAAAACTTACCTTTACTTCTAAGCAATTTAATACGAAAAAAAAAGACCATGAAAATTGGATGATTTTTTTTGTTTTTGTTCCAGACTGTCAATTTTGTTCGATTTCTTGGGATTCTTTTGGTAAATTCATACAAGTTCGATTCTGCGTGTCGAAATCATTAAGAAAAAGCTTCTAAGCATGTTTAAATCAAAAACACGATTGAAACGTAGATATAAAAAAAAAACGACTGAACGAATATTGAAAAATAAAAATGAAAAGATTAAAAAAGATCAAAAATATAAAAACGAAAAACGATTATAATGAAACGTTTTAAATTCTTAAAAGTTCGTTAATTACGTGTGAGTGAACGTTTTCCGATGATGTTTGCAACGTATTGTCCATTCAAAAGATGAAAATGATTAAAGGTAAAAAAACGAATAAAATTAAGATTTCTTTGTTCTGCATTAGTTATATGCTAACGGTCAACACAACAACACTGTCACGAAAATTGCTTTTGCACTGGGATTCGCCACCATCGAAGGTGAGATAGGCAGGCACGATGGGCAATGTTATATTTATGTAAAAATGGCACCACTAAATATGGTTGCTGGACTTTAATAAATGTCTGTAGCTAAATTTTTCATGAAAAATAGGCCAAGTTAAAAACGTTAAAAAAATAAAGTCATAAAAATTCTAAATTGAAAATTATTTTTATTAATCATACGGTTGTAAAATACGTTTAAATATTTTTTTTAATTTATGCAAATTTCGTATTCATTATTTTTATAACGACAATATTAATAATGATTTTTATATTATAATGCATTGTAATGCTGCCCGGCATGTCCCGGTCATAAACTATGCTTAAATATGATATTTTAGTTCACGCATGCTTCATATTCAATATTATAGATCTTTTACAGTATTGATTATTATATTGTACCCTATATATAGTAGTGATTACAAAAGTTAACAAAAACATGGCTTGGATGCCATCAGCTTGAATAGACACAAAATATTTAACGTTCCAACTCCAATCGATATCATTTGAACTAACGTGAAATGGATAAGATAGTTAAAAATGAAACAACATTAATTAATTATATTTTTAAGTCTGTTTACCAACCATTGACAGAAGAGTTTTGTAAAAAAAAACTTCAGTACACAGTCAGAAGACAGACACAATCTTTTTTGTAAATAAACGGGTCTTAAGCGTTTGGACAATGTTTGAACGTTGTTAATTCACATGTCTGTCATAGAATCACCGAGATAGTTGCTTGTCTAGCTATACTGATGAGCTGTGATACAGCGAAACACTACTTTACGTGGATAACTATAATGCTCCCTATCTTGGGTGGTGATAAAAAACTGCTACCTTTTGTGTAAATACATAGGGCTAAAGAAATAAAAAGAATTTAGTCGTTTGGACAATGTTTAAACATTGTTAATTCACATGCAGTCATAGCAGCAGTCGAATAGCGTAAGTGTTAGAAGCGCCGACTGTCGACTAGACGGTCGAGTTTCAATCCTGGCTTTATTTGCGCTGATGAGTTGTGATACATCAAAACAGTACGTAATTAGTTTGAGAGACATGTAAAAATTAGTCGTTGGTTGTCACAGAAAATTCGACAGTCGTTACTCAGCGAAGGAAGATCCACTGACCATAAAAGCTACGAGCATTGAAAAATGTTGGCAAATAGCGATAGTAACAATTGGTTTTACGATGGTGAAACATTTGTAAATAAAGTTGCTGTAATTAGTCGATAGTTGGTAGTCAGGGAGGAGTCGACGGTCGTTAGTCAGCGGAGGAAGGATGATCCACTGACCATGATGACTGCGAGCATAAGAGTATGTCTGAAAATGTCGATAGTACCAATCAGCTTAACAATGCTGAAACATTGCTGTAATTACTAATCTTTAGTTGCAGATTTTCAAAGGATTCGTTAAATCAAGATCAAACAGATTAGTTCTGTTTCTTCAATGGTAAATAATGTTAACATTTAAGAGAA